>NC_041393.1:254839600-254844804 GCF_002162155.2 Triticum dicoccoides
TGAACAGTAGACGGTGGAGGGGTGGCCGTGGAGGGGTGGTTGAACAGGACCCCGTGGTGTGGAGGGCTGGATGAACTATAGACGGTGGAGGGGTGCCCGTGGAGGGGTGGTTGACTAGTAGCCGGTGGAGTAGCGCGCGGTGGAGGCTGGATGAACAGGAGCCCGTGGAGGCTAGAGGAGGTCGACGGTAGCCCGTGGAGGCTGGAGGAGGTCGACGGTGGAGATGAACAGTATCCCGTGGAGTCCCATTTTGCGGTACGCCACACCCCTCCCGAGGAACAGGACCCCCGTTTTGACCGTAGGAGGTCCGTTTCGTTCGTTCTGCGGTACGCCACACCCCTCCCGATCAATAGGACCGCCGTTTCGACCATAGCGCTCCAACACAAGTCTGTTTCGTCTGTTTTGTGGTACGCCACACCCCTCCCGATCAATAGGACCTCCGTTTCGACCGTAGGAGGTCTGTTTCGTCCGTTTTGCGGTACGCCACACCCCTCCCGATCAACAGGGCCCCCATTTCGACCGTAGCGCTCCAACAAAAGTCCGTTTCTTCCGTTTTGCGGTACGCCACACCCCTCCCGATCAACAGGACCCCCGTTTCGACCATAGGAGGTCCGCTTCCTCTGTTTTGCGGTACGCCACACCCCTCCTGATCAACAGGACCCCCGTTTCGACCGTAGGAGGTCTGTTTCCTCTGTTCTATGGTACGCCAGGCCTCGTTTCCATCGCCTGTTCCGTCCAAGCCGGTTGGCTCCCACGCGTTCCGTTGCCTCCCGATGAACACGACGCATTCTGTTGCCTCCCCATTAACACGACGCATTCCGTTGCGTCCCCATGAACATGACGCATTCTGTTGCCTCCCCATGAACACGAGCCCTCGCCGTACGTATGCGCGACTAGGCGTTCGAGACCCCGCCCGTATGTACACATACGTGGCCGTATTTTCTTTCTTGCACCCTGGCCGCTGTACGTACGTGTACATGCTACATGCGCGCCTCTACTATGACACGTACGCGCCTCTACTACGACACGTGCGCGCCTCTACATCGACTAGTATATATGTACGCACAAGTTCGCGACCAGAATGACAACGCTACGTACGCTTCGACCAGGTGGGTCCCCACTGTCAGGCAGTTCCTTGCGTGCGAAAATGTAGCTGGTGGGTCCCAGCAGTTAGAGGGGCGAATCGTTTTCTTTGCCCGGACGCACTTCCTTTGCGTGCGAAGATGTAGCTGGTGGGTCGCAGCAGTCAGGGGGGTGAATCGTTTTTTTCCCAGATGCACTTCCTTGCGTGCGAAGATGTAGCTGGTGGGTCCAAGCAGTCAGGGGGACGAATCGTTTTTTTGCCCGGATGCACTTCCTTGCATGCAAAGATGTAGCTGGTGGGTCCCAGCAGTCAGGGGAAACATTTTTTTTGCGAAATACGGTGGCCGTTCTGGTGGGTCCTCGCTGTCAGGTGGAGGAACCATTATTTTCCGCGTAATAAGGAGGCACTTCCTTGCTGCGGCTGTGGACCCAGCTGTCAGCTTCTCAACGTACAGTTCACGTCCGATGGAAGTCGTTCCTTGACCATGTTGACCACGCCGCGCCGAGAGCACCACGGCGGTGGACGACGGCGAGGCCTAGGAAGGGGACGACTCAGAGCCGGGGAAGACGCAGCAGTGGATGCCCATGCGAAGAGGAATATGAGGGTTCACTGGTTCGACTGTGGTGTGAGGATGTTGTCGCTGTAGATTAACAGGGGGTGTGGGTGAGTAGAGCGATGGCCTGGCCAGTGGTGGGTGTAGTAGGGGGCGGTGAGGCCTCCGCAGCATCACAGCCGGCCACGGGAGGCAGGAGCACGTGGCACGACCGACGCTGGTTTGGGTGGCTGGAGCAAGAAGACCAAAGGTTGAAGAAGCACTACAACCGTTGGATGAACATCGTACGGTAATAGGAGCTAGAATAGTTCATACTGACTAAGATGACAAAGCCCTCCGTCCCCGTCAACTTGGTAGGCCCACAAGTCAGCCTCCCAGTATGCTGGGTTCCAGCTGGCAGGGGGAGTATTCATTTATTTGTGCGTAATAAGGAGGCACTTCCTTGCGTGTGAAGATAGCTGGTGGGTCCGACAAGTCAGCGGGGGGCACATTTTTTCGCGAAATACAGAGGCCCTTCCGTGGGTCCCTGATGTCAGGTGGAGGAACCATTATTTTGCGCATAATAAGGAAGCATTTCCTTGTGTGCGGTCGTGGACCCAGCTGTCAGCCTCTCCATGCACAGCCTACTTCCGATGGTGTCGTTCATTGACCACGTTGACCACGCCACACCGAGCGCATCCAAGGTGGTGGACGACGGCGAGGCCCCGGACAACAACGAGCTAGAGATGTGAAGACGCGGGAGTAGAGTCGCAGACGGAGAGGTGTACAAGGGTTAACTGGTTCTAGTGTGGTGTGGTTCGGCAGTCGGTGGAGAAGAACAGGAGGTGTGGAGGGTTGTAGGGATGGCCTGGCCAAGGGTGGAGTAGCGCTTCATAGCGAAGCGTGCTAAGCAGAGCTGCTAGCAGCAGGAGGCGGGAGGTGGTCCCGGCGGTGCTGGAGGAAGAAGACGAGACATTGAAGATGGATGGCGGCCGTTGGATGTGAATCCAATGGCTAACATGTCAGAAGCATTTGTTGACTAAATTTACAATGACTTGCGTTGGCTTCGACCTATTGGCCCACATTTCAGCCTCCAAAAATGTGGCACGTATTCAACACATTTTTTCAGAATTTACAATCTTTTTTTGCGCGGTAGAATTTACAGTCAATTTGATCTTTTTTTTTGAATTACAGCCATTAGTTGGGCTGGGTGAACAATTAATGTAGCTTTCATGCGGCCCATTTATTTTATTTCCTAAAAAATTACAGGCCATTTGCACTTTATCTAGATACACGATTTTGCTGGGCTGATTCTAATTATAATGTTGGGTTGGGCCAGCAGTGTTATCAAAAAATAAAAAAGGACTGAGCATTTTGTTATAAATATATTTAAATAGTAAGTGATATTAGTACATGCGTCCTTAAATCTTACCAAGCTTTTGTACACAATCACTAGGATTTTCGTGCCAAAATAATCCAGGATTTTATTTGTTAAGAAATTATTTTTATAAGTTAATAAGATGTGGGATATTGTTTTCTTACATATGTAAGTATCTGTTAAATATATGATGACAATAAAAATAATATATAATAACATATAAAATAATTTAAATATATATAATATAGTTAAAAGGGAAACATAAGTTGTACCTAGCGTTCCTATTCTTATATAGAAAAATAGAACAGGCCGCTGCGTTTTCTTCAAAAAAATACATAAATTGGGCTGCCAAAAATAAAACCTCGGATGGGAGGTCCATAGGCCGGTCGATACATGACGGTCCTAAGAAAATACAAACTGGCCCTCCCATCCGAGGTCGTGGGCTGCGCATGTTAAAAATGAAAGCCTAGACGGGGCAGCCCAAAACCACGTCCAACACTTACCAAAACTCCGTCCCTCGTTTTCTCTGTGTTTTGCACACTCAACATTGTGTGGGCATTTTGACTGTGCTATGCATGAATGTTGGTCAGCATGATGTTAACTGGCTGGTAGTTCCATTTTCGACCACGAATAAAACTTCCAACATGATGTTAACCCTGTTTGAAAAGGCCGTGTTAATATAAATGCTCTGCCTCTGAAAGTTGCAGTTTCTTATGTGAAACTGAAACTTGCAGTTTCTTCTCGTCTGCTCTTTTATACTCCTATGAAACTACATTTTTTTAAGTGCTAAAAATAGATCTCTAGAATTCATAAAATTCTTCATATGCTCAATACTGCAAATCTGAAATTCAAAAGACATTCGTATCTGAAAGTACTCTCAAAATACACAACACAAAACAGAATTCACGACCTGCAAATACTGACAACCCTAAGCTCCTCCTGACAATTCACAACCTGCCCGACTATTGGGCTGGGGGCAGTCCCCTCCTATTCCTCGGTGGCAGACAGCCACCCCATGAGACGATGTGAACGGCAAGGGAGACAATGGCGGGGAAGCATCATCGGGCCAACTGCTTTTCTCCTCTTGCAGTTGGGTTCGGTCGACGAAGACTCCACCGGCTCGTTCTGGCAGGACACCCTCACAAACGGCACCCCGTAGATGCTCGATCCTTCAATCTCAGGTGGATTCTCCATCTGGGATCGATACTCCCACCACCGCTCCCTCACGATCGGATTCGGTGAATCTATTTGCTCCATGGCCCAGAGGAGCAGCTCTATGTACTCCGGCGCGACTCGCTCCAGGAGTATCGCCGCCTTTTCGCTCTGTTGCATATATTTGGCCATGGATGTCGCCGTCGCCGCTAGTTGGTCCTTGTTGTCAAACCAAGACTGTATCTCCAACATCCTAGCTAGCTTCACAGGGTCGCCGTTTGCGATCCTCACGTATCGGTTTTACTCCTCCATCGATCTACTTCTCCACAGCACCTTCACTCGCCGGCGGTGGTTTTTGAATGGAAGAGGAGAGGAGCGGCGCTGGTTTCGGATTAGAACGGGAGAGGAGCAACACTGGTTTTGGACTGGAACAGGAGAGGAGGGGCGGTGGTTTTGAAATGGAAGAGGAGAGGAGCGGCGCTGGAATTAGATTGGAACAGGAGAGGAGCGGTGGTGGATTTAGATTGGAACAGGAGAAGAGCGGAAGAGCGGCGCTGGTCTTGGAAGTATTTTTGTGTTGTTTTGCGTATTTTGGGTCAAAGTTTGACCACGTACTGTATGTGACAAGCAAAATGTGAATGCATGTCACCAAAAATTGTATCGTTTGGTTCGTATCTGAATGTACTTTCAAATTATATTATTTTTGCAACGTATAACATATATTGTATGTGCGAAAATCATGGTCAATTATGACCCAGAATAAAAGGGAGACTAGTTAATGTGGGGTCGCTTTCTTAATTGAAGGGTAAATTGATTTTGATTTTGGTCCAGTCACAGCGCTCCGGCCCTCTCATCCAATCCTAAATTGCTGCCGCACGCTCCTCTCCCTCTTCTCCATTGCAAAACCACCTCCTCTCCTCTCCATCATCTCCATTCCAAAACCACCGTCTCGCCTCTCCCTCTTCTGATCTTCTCCATTGCAAAACCACCTCCTCTCCTCTCCATCATCTCCATTCCAAAACCACTGTCTCACCTCTCCCTCTTCTGATCTTCCCCAT
>NC_041393.1:254845195-254859561 GCF_002162155.2 Triticum dicoccoides
TGCAAAACCACCTCCTCTCCTCTCCATCATCTCCATTCCAAAACCACCTCCTCTCCTTTCCATCATCTCCATTCCAAAACCACCGTCTCGCCTCTCCCTCTTCTGATCTTCTCTCCATTGCAAAACCACCTCCTCTCCTCTCCATCATCTCCATTCCAAAACCACCTCCTCTCCTATCCCTCTTCTCTATTGCAAGACCATCGTCTCTCCTTCCATCTTCCAAAGCTAGCACCGGACCACTCAGAACGACATCTATGGAGAGGATGCAGCAGTGAATCAGGCAGATCACCGGCGGCGACCAGGCAAAGTTAGCCAGGTTGAAGGAGATCCTTAGTTGGTTTGATAATGAGTGGGAGATTTCGAGGATGGTGCGGGCCATGTGGCAATGTATGCGAAAGAGCGAGACGGCGGCGATGTATATGTACTCCTCGGCAGTCACGTCGTAGTCCTCCGAGTTCATCGAGTATCTCCTATGGGTGATGGAACAGACAGATTCTCCCGAGGCGACAGTCAGGCGGAGGTGGTGGGCGTACAGGTCAAATGTTGAGCACCCAGAGGATAACGAATCGATCGAGTATGGTGTGCCATTCGTGAGGGTGCAGAGCTAGCCGGAGCCACATGAGTATTCATTCTCCCACCGCAAGAGGAGGTCGGATGGCGTGACGTTGCTTCCCCGACGTTCTCCACGGTTCCCTCGATGCTCGCCTCGTTTCAACGGCGGCGGTAGGGTTTAAGGTAAGCTTCGCACTAACCTAATCTTCCACCTGCTCATGCTTACAATCAGTGTGACAGCTAATGAAAATCATGCTTACAATTAGTCTCCGAGTACTACGCCAATCACCCTAAAATAGCTCTGGACCTTTGGGTCAAAGTTGTGACACAGTGTACAAATAAAGAAAAATAGATTGGTGCTTCTTTCAGAAAAGAGTACTCCCTAGAAAACTGCCAATATAAGCTACTAGTATTTGGTTAGAGGATTTGCTGCCGAGAAAGATCCGTCCACATAGAGCGCCACACATCCCACTGCTTGTGGTAGATGCCAATGCGTGCATGCAAAATGGTTGGTGTCGGTAATTTTTACTTGGCACACCCCGCACTCTGCATATATGCCGGTTCCATACGTACATTTGTGCAGTTCCACCAAAATGCAGCTGAATAACCCTGTTTGCACAGATAATGAAAAAGCGTGATTACATTATAGTGGCACTAGTTGATTAAACACACAAAATAAATAGAAGAAAATATTGCGATAGTATCATAGTATGCCATGCTGCGAGGGCGAGATGGGCCCTGCGACGCCTCATACGGTACGCCTCAAACTGGACATCGTCCCAAGTCTCCCAGATACACCTTCTGCCAGTGATGAACATCAGTGTACAGCAGTAGTACAAGGGGGCGCCTTGAGACATTCAAATCTCTATTTTTGTACATATCAACTAAAATTAAGCACCCCAGTTTGCAGAAATGCTTAAACATTAACAATGGGACTAGTTGATGAAACATACTTTAACAAAGAGAAGCACTTTCTTTATCTACATTGGAAACAAAATGATAGAGATGACACTCGCTCTATTTTAACTGTATTATTACTTCATTTTATCAATGACACTAGGGTCGAGCAGGTGGCAAACGAGGTGTACCGTGCATCGCAAGGATGGAGGCCGGGGGTGCTTAGACTGGGATGCTGAAGCTAGCTCTTTCAGTCACCAACATGGATGATTCAATTCATGGGACCTTTTGGTGTAGTTCACCTAAAATGAAGCAATGTCCCGTGAGCTAGCAGCTTCTTCTTCAATTTTTTTCGGAAAAGGGCTCCAGCCCCGGTTCCATTTCCATCAGAAAACGAAACCCACAGAGCTTCTTCTTCATTAGTTGCAATAAAATTGAGCAACATCAAGGTTGGTTGTGAAGCTCCTGGAATGCTCAACTATAATTTGGATATCATTTGTGAAGGTCAACTAAGATCGAGCGTGAAATGTATATCTCTGTTTGCACAAAAAAGGTGGAAAGGAGGGTGACTAACAAGTAACAAGTGATGAAACATGCATCGAATGAAAAGAAGCATGTTCCTTATCTGAATTGAAATCCTACAAGGATAGTAGCAATTTCTAAAGCAGTGGCATTGCTAGATATTAGTGTGGGCATCAGGATTAACTATGACAATAGTTAAATACGACATTACTTTGGGCACGGGAGAGTAGGCAGACTAGGACAGTTGCATTTCTAACGAAAAGAACTAACTTATCTTAATGGGAAATTTTAGCAGGACATGTAAAGAAGTGCCATTGATTCATATTACTGGAGGCATTACATTGAAAACAACATTGGTTTAACGTGTCCTTACTTTTAACAGTGTGACTGCTACATTTTACCAGTGGCATTACATAAGAGTGGCTCGGGGCAACAAACATCAGAACATGATATCTAGGTTGGTCCCATTTTTGTTCGGTATAGCCACCTTATACTGTGTGAGGCTAGCAAATCTAGTGCTGGACTTACTCTGTTGACTTGTCCCCCAGTCCCCACTTTCTTTCCTTTTTCAACCAATAGATCGGGTTTATATTGAGTTTGTACTGCGTTTCCCTTTATTTCCCTATTAGACCTAGAGACCAGTTGGATAGCCAGTCTCTGCTACTTTTCGCCCCCATTATTTCCTCTTTCGACCACGTCCTAGATTCAGGTAACAAATCCTCCCCCACCCCCACCCCCACCCCCTTTCTTCCTTGTTTGAACCAAGTAGTACTAGATTCGAGTGCATGAACTAGTTTTACCTCTTAAACATAAAACAATTAGGTGGTTTTTGAACAGCCGATCGATCCTATCTATGAGGGGGCCTAAGAAATAGTAAAAGTTACAAATGCAGCGACGTCAGGAGCTCGGGAAGTAGAGCAAGGCCGGTTTCGAAGGAAGTTATACCTGATATTCGCCGGGATGTCGCTAGGTGGGCGGCGGGAGGCCGGATCTGCCCACACTACGGCAGCGAGGAAGAAGAGGTCGGAGGCCCTCCCTCGCCAGCGGTGCTTGGGAGAGAACGTCAAGACAGGCTGATTGGGACGCGCCCAGCAGTGTGTAAGAGCCATCGCTGAGGACGACCGCGTGAACGTTGCACCTTCTCACCTTCCCCGACGGAGAGGATCCGACTGGATCTGTGACCAGCGGTGAGCAGAGAGAGAGATGTGTGGCCATTGCTGTCGTGTTTAGATCTGAAGAGGCCGAGACGGTGTGAAGAGAGAAACACTAGCAAGCAAGTGCGGAGGCTCCTGCCTATATAGTGGAGTAGTACTTATAGTTTCCTTTTGTCTACCGGAGCCAGGTTGACCTCGTCAATGACTGTCGAGAAGTCTTCATGCACGTGGCCCGGAGGTGCAGTTGTCGTCATTTTGATCTGAAGCACCACATGACAAGAAATCATAACCTCACTGCCCAAAGGAGACAACATGAATCCCGACTAACAAACTAGACGAGGAACAATGCTCAAATTAAAGATAAACTCGTAGAAAAGGGGTCCGTCGATAGATGTCTAATTAACATAGCCGGCTTGACCTAGATGGCAGCCTTGTAGTTACTGTTCGTGCATGTGCCCCCAATGACTAGCCCAACGCAGTTGTCGCTGTTTAACCCTCGCAGTGATCCGAAGCACATGACACATAATTTTGCGAGATGACAAGAAACCTTTTTTAAGATTTCTCACCACAACTACATCCATGTATAACACATCCTGCATGATATGTAGACGATAGCCAATCCAGGCGTGTCTGCTGGAGTCTGGTCACATGCATGGACGAACTGATCTTCCGTGTCTTGCAGGGATCGTCCAGGCACCAACATAGTACAACACTTCTCTAGTACTATCGCTCGTCTCCCTCTTCTATTAAGTCACCCGACTTGCTCGGCTGGGGAGTGTGCCTATGGTCGGTTCTCAATTGTTGTCCCACATGTGTGTGCGAACGCAATATGACAAGTGTTCCATTCGGAGAGCAGCGTGCCAGACCGACCGACCGTCTGGGGTGCGACGTGAACGCGACATGCGTGATGTATACTCCGTACATGTGTACCGCCATTTTCTAGACGCTTTGCTCCACGGCGCGGGGGCAATCCATGGATACAAAATTAGTATACTGTATAGTATTTAAAAGTTGAGGGCGGGGCTTTTCCTGCCCGGTAGGCGGCGGGACAGTTCCGCCTAGTCGGTTCGACAGAGACGCGAGAAGACGAGGGAGTAGGCTGCTGCAAACATAGGGCTGTGTGATTTGACAGTGAGTTACTGCTGGACAGGTGGGGCCCCGTGATTTGACTTGCCATTATCATTTTAACTGCGGCGCTACGACCAGCGTGAGTCTCCCGATTCCTGACCACCTCCATACAGGTGCCTCTCCCAATGCTCCACCATGTAGTAGTAGAGGCTGGCTCTTGCATGAGAGCCCACTTCTCCACTTTTTCCTTGCCTCTCTTTCCTCCACATATGCAAAAATGCCATGTAAAGCGGCAAAGCACACTATTGTACTTACTTGCTCCTACAGGTGCTTAAGCTTGCCACATAGGCATAAAGTCTGATGTGGCAAGTTAATCAAGAAGAGAGAGACTAGTTTGGTGACCCAAGGAAGAAACGGTGCTAAGTGCGTGTACCTAGGTGGAAAGGCAATTTTGAGTCTATAGCTAATTAAATGAAGCAAACTTAGCAACACCATTTAATTGGAAGAGGTCACTCCTTGGCAAATGTAATAAATACTAGTACTCCCTGTGTCCCATTATATAAGAACATTTTTGACACTACACTAGCTAGTGTCAAAAACGTTCTTATATTATAGGACGGAGGGAGTACGAAGAAAGAGATAGAGAGGAATAAAAACAAATACACTTATAGCCAACCTTATAGCCAACCTTGTTGTAGTACGAGTGACTAAGTGATGACTATGTATGACATGCCAACATCAGATAGCCTAACGCACCGTGTTAAATCTCCAAGGGCGCGACCTCGCGAGCGACGCGACGGTCGTGGTAGGCGCGACCATGATACAGGCTGCTGGCAGACCTTGGATCTGAAATCAAACGGTCGCATGCTAAGTTGCTGAAAATTTTAAGAATAACCCTCCAGGATAGTATATTCACCCATAGGTCTAGAATCACGCCATGCAACCATTCGATCTCAGATCCAAGGGCTCTCAGAAGCCCATGTCATGGGAGAATGGAAAGCCACTACCCCGCCATTCGCACGCTGGCAGTTCGCTCCTACTCTTTCCCGCACGTACTTTAATACTACGGCGGTTCGCTCCTAGTCGTCCCGTCCATTCACATTACGGCAGTTCCACTAATCCTAACACTCCTCCCAAATCCATGGCGTCCCAAATCTCCCCGATCGGCGGTGAGTACAAGGTTAGAATCATCACCGGCGATGAGTTCGACGTCATCTACACCCGTACTTCCGCGATGGTGAAAGGATGCCTTTCTCGCTTCAAACGCATGTTCGAAAACTCACATGATGAGTGGGTCGCTGGGCTAGATGTTGAGTACACCACAGTCGTGGGACGAGAGAACGATCTAAAGGATGAAGAGAGGAAGAAGCCCGTCGTGATCCAGGTTTGCGTACATAACATTTGCTTGGTCTACCACATATGCCACGCCGACGTTGAGTGCCAGGATTTTAAGAACTTCCTCGAGGACAAAACTGTCAAATTCGTTACTGTAGACTTTAAGAACGACAAAGAAGTCCTGCGTTGGATAGGCCTCGTTGTAGGAAACCCCTTCGACCTCCAGAAGAATCAGCTGGCGCCCTCTCGTCAGCCCTCAATGCTGACCCTGGCAGGATCCATGGTTCATCCTTCGTACCGCAAACTGGAGAAAACTCATTACACGTTTCATCGTCATGCATGGCCGTGGAATGTGCTAGATATAGACCACATCCACTACGCTGCAATGGATGGCTATCTTTGTTTCGATATCTACAAGGGTTGGATGAAGAGGAACAGCCAAGTTGGCAGTTCAAGCAAAGAAGTATCGGCCAAGAGGAAGAGGGACAAGGACGAAGTCGAGGACGTGGACGAGGACTCCGAGTAAGGTGGCAGTGTCGTTGCTCATGTCAGTTCTAAACTTCTAATGCAGTGTCTACCGGATTAGTTGCATAGTTTAATTTCAGGTGTGCTTAGTTTAATTTGAGGGGTGTGTTGTGCTGAGCCCCCAGCAGAACTATGTTATGTTTCTTCTCGTTACTTTAACTCTTCAGTATGTACATACTAGTACTAGTATTTCTTTAATAGAATTTAGCACCCCAATTAAGCACGTACTAGCTTTTTTATAGTACTATATGCATAATTTTGCGACAAGCGCTCTCTATATGTACCACCTTTTTTTAAAATTTCAATTTTTTCTCCATGGCGCAATCCGTCGATAGTGGAGTACTACTGTACAAAAATATACATTTTTTAAAAGGCTAGCGTACTGTTCATTACATATATATATATATATATATATATATATATATATAGCCAGTTAAATTCTCAACCTAGAACGACGTGCATGCCATGTAGTAAACCGATCCGGAGGAAGTATAGTAAAAATGAGGCGATTTTACCCAGCGATCGGCGGGGGAGCATGGCGTGTCATGCGGTCCCACGTGTCATGATGTACCAAGGCGATGCGCGTGTCCGTCTTGAGGCAGAAGCAATACTAGTACGTGGTTTGAGATGATGTCGAACCGAAGTGTGAAATAATGGTTGCTTCGTCCGTCTGGGAAGGTGCGGCATTGTGATTTGACGTCTCTTTGCTCATTACTAACACTGGGCCGGTACGAGTGGGGTGCAGCCCCCCTGCTGTTCTGCACTATTATTTGGTGCTTGACACGTCGACCTGGTTGCACATGAGATGACCCCCACATCCTTTGTCAAAATAAAAAACACCCCGATCAATGCATTTCACTCTTCCGTGCAACGGACGGGCACCTTACTTGCTCCTACAGGTGCTTAAGATTGCCACATAGGCATAAAGTCTGATGTGGCAAGTTAATCAAGAAGAGAGAGACTAGTTTGGTGACCCAAGGAAGAAATGGTGCTAAGCACGTGTACCTAGGTGAAAAGACAATTTTGAGTCTATAGCTAATTAAATGAAGCAAACTTAGCAACACCATTTAATTGGAAGAGGTCACTCCTTGGCAAATGCAATAAATACTAGTACTCCCTGTGTGCCATAATATAAGAACGTTTTTGGCACTATACTAGTGTCAAAAACGTTCTTATATTATGGGACGGAGGGAGTACGAAGAAAGAGATAGAGAGGAGTAAAAAAACACTTATAGCCAACCTTATAGCCAACCTTGTTGTAGTATGAGTGACTAAGTGATGACTATGTATGACATGCCAACATCAGATAGCCTAATGAACCGTGTTAAATCTCCAAGGGCGCGACCGCGCGAGCGACGCGACGGTCGTGGTAGGCGCGACCATGATACGGGCTGCTGGCAGCCCTTGGATCTGAGATCAAACGGTCGCATGCTAAGTTGCTGAAAATATGCAGAATAACCCTCCAGGATAGGATATTCGCCCATTGGTCTAGAATCACGCCATGCAACCGTTCGATCTCCGATCCAAGGGCTCTCGGAAGCCCGTATCATGGGAGAATGGAAAGCCACTACCCTGCCGTTCGCACGCTGGCAAATCGCTCCTACTCGTCCCCGCACGTCCTTTAATACTACGACGGTTCGCTCCAAGTCGTCCCGTCCATTCACATTACGGCAGTTCCACTAATCCTAACCCTCCTCCCAAATCCATGGCGTCCCAAATCTCCCCGATCGGCGGTGAGTACAAGGTTAGAACCATCACCGGTGATGAGTTCGACATCATCTACACCCGTTCTTCCGCGACGGTGAAAGGATGCCTTTCTCGCTTCAGACGCATGTTCGAAGACCCACATGATGAGTGGGTCGCCGGGCTAGATGTTGAGAACACCACAGTCGTGGGACGAGAGAAGGTTCTAAAGGATGAAGAGAGGAAGAAGCCCACCGTGATCCAGGTTTGCGTGGATGACTTATGCTTGGTCTACCACATATGCCATGCCGATGTTGAGTGCCAGGATTTTAAGGACTTCCTCGAGAGGAACCTAGTAAAATTCGTTACTGTAGACTTTGGTAACGACAAAGAAGTCCTGCGTCGGATAGGCCTTGTTGTAGGCAACATCTTCGACCTCCAAAAGAATCGGCTGGTGTCCTCTCGTCGGCCTTCAATGCTGACCCTGGCAGAGCCATGGTTCATCCTTCGTACGGTAAACTGGAGAAACCTCCATACACGTTTCATCATCATACATGGCAGCGAAATGTACTAGATATAGACCACATCTAGTACGCTGCAATGGATGGCTACCTTTGTTTCAATATCTATAAGGGTTGGACGAAGAGCAACAACCAAGTTGGCGGTTCAAGCAAATAAGTATCGGTCAAGAGGAAGAGGGACAAGCACGAAGTCGAGGACGTGGACGAGGACTCCGAGTAAGGTGGCAGTGTCGTTGCTCATGGTGGTTCTAATGCAGTGTCTACTGGAATAGTTGCAAAGTTTAATTTTAGGTGTGCTTAATTTAATTTGAGGGGTGTGTTGTGCTGAGCCCCCAGCAGATCTATGTTATGTTTCTTATTGTTACTTTAACTCTTCAGTAAGTACATACTAGTATTTCTTACATTTCATCTTTTAGTTGGTACAGTACTATCACTCGTTTATTCACATTATATACGTACAATATATATGGCCAACATCATATAACCAGTAGTTTAGTTGTCAAAGAATTTCAGGGTGCTTAGTTTTGTCAAAGAATTCTAGGGTGCTTAGTTTTATTTGAGGGGTGGGTTGTGCTGTACACCATTATTGTGACTAGCCTTTTTAATAGTACTATATGCATAATTTGGCGACGAGCGCTCTCTATATGCACCACCTTTTTTTTTAATTTCAAGTTTTGCTCCATGGTGCAATCCATCGATACTACTGCTGTACAAAAGTATACATTTTTTAAAAGGCTAGAGGGCGGGGCAGACTAGCTTGGTCGGTTTCACAAGAGGCGAGGGCCTTTGTGATTTGACGGCTCATTACTGCTGGAAGGCGGGGCCTTGTGATTTGACTGCTCGTATAAATGCACCGACGACCTGATCGAGGAGGAGCAAAGAACCGTGCGGTATACTCAAGTTTTCCACTGGAGTAGTACTGCGACGGAGGAGCACGAAACACGGCAGCCCAGTGCCATATGGCGATAAAAAATGATCTAATTTGCTAGTCATCTCATTGTTAGCATTGTTCTATTCATTCCCTCAAAAAACAAAAACCATTGTTCTATTCATGCCTCGCAGAGAACGTGACACGTGCGGCGAAACACTCGAAGCAAAAGATGAAACACATCAGCAAAAGAAGAAGGAAGATTATCATCCCAAATGATCTAATTCTCCGTGGAGTCGTAACTTCTTCTTCATCGCCTCCATGACCTCCATCTCCTTGCACGTCTCCTCCGCCATCTTCTTCATTCTGTCCATGCCGTGGGATTTCTCGACGCGAGCCTTCATCATCTGTTCCACGGCCGCATTACGTACCTTGACAGCAGCCGGGTGCTCGATACGGAGCTTCGCCAACTCCTCCTTCTGTTCCATGACGAGGGCCTGCAACATCTTCATCGAGGAACTACTATTCTCATGCAGCTTCTTCCAGCCTGCGTTCTTCTCCTTCAATAGGTCGATCTCATGGCAGAGCTTCGCCTTGTCCTCCTGAAGTCGCAGGATTTCGCCGGTCACCTTGTTCTCCGAGGTAATGCTCTTCTTCAGCAGCATCACTAAGCCAGCGGTCAACTCCCCCTGCTGATTGAGCTCAGCGGGCATGTCGTCGAGGCTCTCCTTCAGCAACTCCTTCAAGACTTGGATGAACTCCTTCTGCTTATTGAGGTGCTTATTGAGCTGATCGGGCATGTCGTCGAGGGATGACGACTCCAGCTCCGCCGGCTCGGCATGTTCGCCTCCACGGCTAGGGCGCTCCTGGGAGCAATCGCCTGCCCGTGAGAGATCTTTCGAGGTCTCTGCGTGGCGGCGAGCCCTCTCTTTTTTTTGCAGCCTTGGTTGCCGCTCCCTTGTTACGAGCAGTTCTCGACCTAGAGCTCTGCTCACCGGCCATGGCAACGATGGACGAAGAAGAAGCACTTATGAGGAGGAAAGGTAGAGTAATTTTCGGTTAGGTAGTTCCCCTTTTTATAACCTAAGTACTAGCACTAGTAGTACTAATACCTGCATAGTGGTAACACGTTCAGGTTTGGTACGTAGTACTAGTAGGTGTGAGCAGGCTTTCGAATGTGATGGGAACAAGGTAAAGATTAATTGATGGTTTTGGTTTCGAGGCCCGAAACGGCTCCCGATGAGTTTAGTGGAACATAAATTTCAAGTAGACTACACTGCTCAAATGCGTAAAAATTATGTTACTGTCAAAAATTGGCACAAAATACGAAGGAGACCAATGGAAGTACTACTAGCAACCCACGATTTAACTACTCACATGTGCTTAGTGGAGTAATAATGTCTTTCTTCTGCCCTCACGTCCACTCAATTTGCATGCGCTGTATTAATTAACCATCAATGAAGTGAACAACTTTACACGCGTCAAATTATCACATGGGGTGGAGCTTGGTACAAAATTGTGTCCGCCCGTGTACCCGCGTGTGCATGCGAGGGAATGAGTGCGTGTGTGGCGTGGGTGCACATCTTCGCTTCGTGCATGTACCGCCAGTATGGCTCAGGGAGGACGAGTACATTCTTTTGGAACCAACATCATGTCACTGTGATCAATCCACGCAAGGAGGTCGCGACAACGCCTCCACATGTGCCACGTGGCTTCATGAACTGTAAGAGAGACACTGTGTAGCGTGCCATTGGTATTCTAATTTATGTGTTTTGCACATACTCAAAGTACTAGTAATTTACACGTGCATTGCACGCATCAGATGTTGCAACCAAATTATGAATAAACACCACACTATAACATGTAAGCTCTTAGTCATATATGCGTGATGTAGCCCTTCGTTTAATTCTTATAGTTCATCTCATTCAAAATCAAATTAGTTTTTATAAAAAAGCTAAGAATGCATGAATAGGAAAAACATGGGATTATAGTGGAATGTCGTATTGAATCCTACAGGATTGTACGAGTGTTTGATTGTGCATAGAAAAAACGCAGAATTCTTTCAAAGAGGTTTGAGTGGATGGGATGTTTCCTATGAAATCTAGTGCAAATGAATCATATGGAAAAATTCCTATGGTTTACAATCCTACGAATCAAACAACAAAGATAGGAAAAATTCTTAATGATTAGAATCCTCCAAAATTCCTTTGAGAATCCTTTGAATCAAAGAAGCCCTTAATCTATTTTATGATTCATGGAATTGTGCGTTGTAAAGCATAAAGTAAAAACAAATAATGGCAATTCAACTAGAAAAAAAGTTTGGGCAGTTATGATACGGAAGATTCTAGAACAAAAGAGAACCACCATTGTTTTGAGGTTTGTGCATTATGTTTAAGTTCAACCATGGAGTCTGCTAGATTGTACATGTGGCAAAATCCGGTGGGGGGCTAGAAGATGGTGCGAGGGGCCGAGTGGAGGGAGACTATGAATGAATGCACGAGTGCGAGATTGATATTTAGAGAGAGGGGGCGAACACGTGTGCTGTTGCACGCAGTGGCGAAGCCATCAAAAATAAATGAGCTAGGGGGCCAAGCATTGCTAATCCTTTACGAGAAGGGTCAATTCATGAAATTAAACCTTTTTTAGCAGCAATTGTCTAATGATCACATTCATATTATCCTCGATATATAGTGATGTTAGGGAGGGGGGGCAGGGCCCTTACTTCCCCCTGTCTTCGCCATTGTGCACGCATCTGAGAGATGAAGCGGAAGGCATGGATGATGAGAGGGGGACATTGGATATATAATTAATGTGGGTGTATTAGCTATTTATGTTAATCCTATATAGAGAGGTATATATTGATCGATGTGGACGTGGGAGAGGTATATATTGATCGATGTGGACGTGGGAAAGAGGGTGAGACCTCACTGGATATATCGATTGATCGGTTTGTGTGGAAAACTATGAAAGACCTGGCTATATACACACATACATAGAGGAACATCGATCGTTGCGCATGCACGCGTGAGAGATAAAGAATGCCCGGTATGAGGGAGAGGGGGATGTGTGTGGGTGTGTGCCTTCATGGGAGACCGACCTGAAGAAAAAGATTGCATGAGTATGATAGATAATGCCGACTGGTAGTGTGTGTGCATGCATGCACGAGAGAAAGTTAGTGGTACAATTATAAAGTGAAGACTACTATGTGGGTGTGAAAGAATAGGTGAGGTCATAATCAATGTAAAGTTGAATTCAAATATTTCAATAAGAGATCCTGATGTTTGAAACCCATGCATGCATGAATATAACGGAGATCTGCCTGGTGTGCTTTGGAAACGAGCATGTTGTAATGCGTACACATTGAACAAGGTCAGACTGATTTGAATTTGAGATACCGATGGCAGACATCATTTGCCCATGTCGCAACCGTGCATGCAATTGGAGATGATGGGCGGCTTTCGCATCACATATCTATATCTATACCCCTATATATATTATATTATATATATTTTTATATTGTGAGCGGGTAACTTTAACTTTGAAATATGGTCGTTGGATGAGGCGAATTCGAAGGTCCAAAGATGGCAAATTTGAGCACTATTGGCTGTTGGATATCATCTAGATTCCACCAGATTTCGCCACATGTATAATCTAGAAGACTCCATGGTTGAACTTAAGCATAATGCACAAACATCAAAACACAAGCACTTCTTATTTGTTCTAGAATCTTCCGTATCATAATTGCCCAAATGCTTTTCTATATGATTTGCCATTATTTGTTTTTACTTTATGTATTACAACGCACAATTCCATGAATCTTAAAATAGATTAGCTTTCTTATAAAAACTAGATGATTTTGAATGAAATGAACTATAAGAATTAAAGGAACATCTACATCATGCATATATGACTCAAAGCTTGCATGCTATAATGTGGTATTTATTCATAATTTGGTTGCCAAATCTCATGCGTGCAATGCACGTGTACCTTACTCTAGTCTAAATGGTGTTTGTGTGTGTGTTGTGCGTGTTGAGGTGCAAATTGTCTTTTTTTTTGGGTACAAATTTAAGCTTGTTCTTCCGAAATTTCAAGCCGCGCCTTGTTATGCCGAAAATTGAAGCTAGCGTCTCTGTCTATCGTGTTGCAAAACTCCCGCCTCTTCAACCCGCGCCTTGTTAGCCCGAAATATTTAAGATATATCTTTGTCTCGTTGTGCTCTGACAACTCCCTCCATCTCAACCCGCGCCTTGCTATTCTGAAATTACAACGCGCGCGAAAACTCCCACCTCCTGTGAAATCCCGACACGTGAAATTCCCGTGGTACCCCTGAACCGAAAGAACCGCCTCAAATCGGTGGGGGGGTACTTTCGTAACTTGCCCCACATTTCGGACAAGCGCGTCTCTAAGCCATGGTTCCCCACTGCCATCCCATCCGCCCACCCATTCATACACCGAGGCCGCGAAAACCCGCGATGAAACCCCACACCCTACTCCGTCCGCCACCCAGCCGGAGCTTCTTCCCTGACAACGTCGTCCACAGCAACACCTCGACGTCCCTCATCCACCGTACCGGATGAGGATCTGTCGTCGATCTCATCATCCCACCGGTTCAGCCACCCCGTCCTCCACCTCCAAGGAGCTGCCCCGATGATCCCCTCATCTTTCGTGCCACATCCATTCCCACACCACCGTCTTCACCTGCACCATCGGAAGAGCATCATCATCACCGTTTCCTCGGATGAAGCTGCGGCCTAATCGGCGCCACCAAAGAGGTTGTACACTACTCGCTGCATTTTCTTCTTGATTGGATCTCATAGTGCTGCCGACGCTCGGTCCCGAGCCGACACGGCGCGGCTCCATCCACAGCGGCATCCCCAGCCACTTCCTCCACGGCGTCGCTCCCTCGGCGGCGACGTCCACATCAGTAGGAGTTGCTTCTGCATTAGCTCTCGCTCGCGCTGCTGCTCTGCTCTTGTTCTTGGTCCCCTGCCTGGTCTGCTCTTGCTATTGCTCTTGCTCGTGCTGCTGCTCTCGCTCTTGCTCTTGCTTGCGATGCTGCTTCGATTTGGCTACACTTCAGTCGACTGAATCGACTTTTGGGTCAGTTGATTTCCAAGAGGTGGGCTCGCCGGGGTGAAGGAAGAACTAGTCGCAGCGGGGAGGGGGGCTCGCCAGAGAGGTACCCCACTATCTATCTTAGGGTTCAGGATGGGGGCGGTGGTCGCCGGCGGTGGCGGGGCG
>NC_041393.1:254860009-254878205 GCF_002162155.2 Triticum dicoccoides
AGTGTTTTCGGGGCGGGCGGGGCGGCGCACCGGCAGCCGCAGGCGGCGGGGGGGCTGCTGTTTGGCCGGTGGTGGCTGGCGGCTCAGGGGGGTGGAGGTTGAAGATGAACCGCAGGCCCTTGATTTCGTATCCAACGACTGGAAAATCGAATGACTAGAGATGAGAAAGTCAATCGACCGACGTGTAGCCTCACCTTGCTAGTGCGTTCAGTTTCGACAGCAAAATTAAGTTTGGACAGTTAGGTTCAGTTTCGACAGTTAAGTTCAGTTTCGACAGTTAAGTTCAGAGGTGAGCGCCTGATGTATTTTACATCTAGCACTTTGTGGTTATGTATTTTACGTCATGTATTGGAGATGCTATTAGAATTCCACTCAGGTTAATGTTGTTCGTTGTCTCTCTTGTCCTGCTTCAGCCTCGGCGTCGTACAACTCACCGGAGCTGCTCCAATGACGAAACCCTCCATCACAGCGGAGCAGTACCTCGGGCTCCATCTCCAGACGCCTAAGATCTTCTTCCCCTCCTTCGACAGCAAAGTCAGCCGGAGCATCCTCATCGTCCAACCCAATCACGCTGAGATCGACATGGCTTCGTCAAAGAGGTTGTAAACCTTGTTGCATCTCTTTTTTACTCTACATGTTATATATATAGTCCACTGAGCACTCGTAGTAACGGGAAATACGATTATTTTATCCTACTATATGACAAGCAGTGAGGTACCAGGCAACTTCGTTATCCATGATGGACTCTCTGAACGCCATCATTATTTATCTCTAAGCGTTTGAGCTGTGCATTTGTCGATGGGCCTGGGAGTTGAGCTAGTATGGCAGTGGCCTGGGTCCAAAGTAATATAAGTTGCACAAAAACAATTTTTTAGTGTCGGATTTTCCTTGCTCAAGCCTGCCTACTAGAATCGCCAGTGCTTGAAAGGAAAAGTGAATGAAAAACATAGGAATTGGAAAGTTTCCTATGGTACTACTTTTCATGAATTTGGTGCAAAGGAATGGAGCAAAGGAAAACTGTAGGATTTGTTCCTTTAGTGTCTCCTTGAAAGAAAAATCGTAGAAATTCTAATTTCCACTTCTCCTCGTTTTCATATTCCTATTCATCAAGCACAAGACTAAGAGATAGTAGCATAATAGCATTATAACCGTACATTTTATTGTGGTTTGACTTAATCTCACCATGCTTTTTTGCATCGTGTGATCTTCTAATTGTTGTGAATCAAACACCCAGATTGGCAAAAATCCCGTGTTTTTAAATTCTCTGTTTTGCACGTGCATTCCTATCCTATTCCTGTCTATTTCCTATCCCTGCATTATTAGAATCCTCAAATTCAAACAAGCCTTTACTCAATTACTTATGTTATAGATATGTGTCAAAGAAAACCTTGTGTGCTTTGTCCTGCTCCTGCGGCGCTGTGTTCCACCCCAGCTCAGTTGCTCCAATGACGGAAGGGTTCACCGCAGTAGGGATCCGCTCTCCAGACTATCTTTCGCCGCCTCAGATCTTCTTCCCCGTCGCCGGCAGCCACGACAACTGCATTACCATCATCAACTAAGCAGATGACCTTGAGGACTACACGGGTCGTCAAGAGAGGTCGCACTCTTCCGTGTCTGCTTACGTTATGCGTCGCTTAATATGATGACATGCTACATTATCGTCGTGTTCACCTATTAGACTACGAGTCAGGTCCAAACTAATGCTGAAACTTGAGTTTTTAAATGGTTGTGGGGTACATATTGGGGCAGCAATCAGTACTATCTGTCTACTATCTGGTTAATCTCCGGTGTCTACTATCTGGCAGCAATCAGTTTCATGTTGGGTGCAAACAAACATTAAAGGAGCCATTATCTGTATTTTTAACTAAAGCTATTATCTGCCTGCTATCATTGGTTTTGGGTCTATCCACAGTTTGCTACCATCACTCTGGATTTGTGCATGCACTCCTTACATAATCTCACTATGTTTTATTCCTATGCATGCCAGTTATTGTACACAATGGAACTAATCATGTCGAGCAAAAGAGACGAGCCTTGCGTGGCAATAAAATTTCATGAAGACGTCGTTCCATGGTGGGCGCAAAGGCAGCCCCCCCTCCACCCATTTCGGATCGTAATCAAGAGGAAGATAACTGTTCTGAGGATGGTTCAGAAGGAGAAGACCACTCCTATTTAGCCCATGAGGTCTTCGCTCTAACTTGGCATGCTGATGTTGGTAATATCCTGCATATGGTGCCTTGCATTGCTTACTGTATACATTAAAGATGTCATCTGCTTAGTTTAGACATGCTTTGTGTCAATGCCATCTGTTTTGTTTCTTTATCGTATATGTGAATCGTGCAATGCCATCTTGTCTAGACAGGCATCATATATGTGAATTTTGCAATGCCACCCTGGTTAGCCAGTCATCATATATGTGAATTATATCATGGCATCATTTTTTATTATGTGTTAAATTTGTCAACAATTTTAGTACATTCAATTAGTCTTCCTGTGCATCAGACATTCGGCACGGTCATGGAAAAATCTGGAGTGGAAACAAGGTCTTCAGAGTAGATAATGCTATCTGACGAAGCGCATGTCTTGCTGGTTACAGATAGCTCCTCAGAGGAGGATTCAGAGACAGATGACCAGTCATATTTCCCCCCTGAGGTGCATGCCCTAACTTGGTAGGGTTATGTTACTCATATCGTGCGTATGGTATCTTGCATTGCTATGTCATTTGCTTAGTTTAGACATGCTTTGTGTGAATGACACCTGTTTAGTGTGTAATTAGCATATATGTGAATTATGCAATGCCATCTTGTTGCAAGACATTATATATGTGAATTATGCAATGTTATCTTGTTGCAAGGCATTATGTATGTGAATTGTGCAATGCCATGCTGTTTAGGCAAGCGTCATATATGTGAATTATATCATGCCATCCTTTTTTGTATTCTCATTGCTTTTGTCGACAATTTTGTATATTCAACTGCTCTTCCTGTGCATCAACCATTTGAATTGGTGATGGAGAAATCTGGAGTGAAAACAAGGTCTTCAGAGCAGACAATGCTACCCGCTGAAGTAGATATCTTGCTGGTTATAGATAGCTCTTCAGAGGAAGATTCAGAGGCAGATGACCAGTCCTATTATCCCCTTGAGGTGTTTGCTCAAACTTGGCAGGGTTATATTACTCATATAATGCATATGTTGTATTGCAATGCTTATTTTTACATCATATACACAATATTGAATGCCATCTCCTTAGTTGACACATCATATATGCAATTGCCCTCTGCTCACTTCCTTAGTATATAAATCATATATTTGAATTATGTCATGCCATGATATTTACATAGACAGCATGTATCTGAATTATGGCATGCCAACCCATTTTCTAAAGACATAATATAGTTATATCATCTCATCATGTTTACATAGTCATCATATTTTAAATTATGTCAGTCTATCCATGAATTATATCATGCCAGCATGTTTCCATCGACGGCATGTTTGTGATTTATGGCATGCCAACCACTTTAATAGACACATCGTATAGTTATATCATGTCATCCTGTTTACATAGTCATCATATTTTGCAGTATGTCATTCTATCATGTTTAGTTAGCCATCATACATGTGAAATTGTGTCATGCTATCCTGTTTGCTTAGGCAACATAAATGTGAATTATTTCATGCCCTGTTTTCTTCCATACTATCCATTGCACCTGTCTATCTTACAATGTTTGTACATTCAATTACTTTTCTTGTTTATCAGCCATTTCAATTGGAGGGAGTGATGGCAGTATCTGTGGGAGTAAAAACACGATCTTCAAAAAAGATCGTGCTACCTGTCGATGCAGATAGAACCACAGTTGTACTTTCCCAAGAATCAGCCCCACCACACATAACCCACACTGATGCAGATTGTACCCCTACCCAGTTGGACAGAGAACCAGCTACACCCCTTCTAACCCCAACCCCAGCAGATAGACACCCAGTTCCCGTTGACACAGCACCGTCTCCACCACAGAGCACCCAAACACGAGCAGTTAGTAAGGCAACTGCAGTGCCCAAATCACGAGGACCACCACACCGAACCCGAAGTCAATGCTTAAAGCATAAGAAGAATTGTTCTCAGGTCAGGTTCCATAGCTATGGTTCATACTACTTTGCTCTTGCATCACTGTATTTACTGATACCAACCAATTTCATATTTGAAGGATGCAATTGAAACTCCAATGGTGCAACAGGTATGTTTTAAACCTGTTTCTTCAACGTGTTTGGCTGTTTGCTGTTGTAACTTGCTCTATGTTGATTTCAGTTTCAATTGAATAAATAGTTATGTTCTCATGCCATGCACATTACTCCCTCCGTTCCTAAATATAAGTCTTTGTAGAGATTTCACTATGAACCACATACGGATGTATATAGATGCATTTTAAGTGTAGATTCATCCATTTTGTTCCGTATGTAGTCCACCTAGTGGGATCTCTACAAAGACTTATATTTAGGAATGAAGGGAGTACAAGTGTTGTTATTGCTCTGTTGTTTCCCACACTTATATTATGTCTATGCTGCTTTGTCTTAAATGGATATGATTCGAACTGTATCTATCTTGATTTGGCAACATAAACTAGAATGATATAGACCATACAGTGACCATACTACATAGATATATGTTTGTTTCATGTTGTTATCCTGTCCACCTTACTACTGAACTGGTTTACCAAAATGAGTTTCATATACTACATTGTAAACCTGAGATGTGTTTGTTTGTTTCCCTTTTAGAACGCGGATAAAATATTGGAGAAGAGTACCCTGTTATGCAATGGTAAAGGAAGTAATGCAAATAAGGTTCAAGATAGTGAGACATCCCTGTTGGTCTCCAAGAAAGCTGATAAAAACTATAATGAGGACACTAAGACAACGCCAAAGTCCTGTCTTGATGTAGTGTTCGAGTTACTGGCTACCATTGCTGGCACCAGCTCTTCGAACTCGTTGCCTGAATCAGTTCGGCTTCTTGAGTCTCAACTTCAAGTTGAAAGACGTCGATCAGATGTTATGCGACAGGAAGCCGAAGGACTGAGGAAGTGCCTGTAGAATTCAGATGCATACTTTCTGGTGCAACAGCAGGCGCTGGAGGACTTAAGCGCCGAACAAGAGAAAGTTAATAAGCTTGCTAAGCATCTTGCCAGCATTATGGGTACCCAGGATATTGTTTCTTGAGCTCTTCTTGAGTGGTTTCAGTTCTGGACTTGTTTTGCTGCGGCAGTTATATGTTGCTATGTTCCCTATATTTGCACTGGTGGCGAACTTTGATGCCCAGTGGATGTAATATGTGTAATAGCCGTGATAGCCTAGTGTAAGTTGCTTGCTTATTTATTTCCTTGTTGTTGTTTATTTGTTTCCTTGTAGTCAGTGTAGTTCTTTTTCTGTGGTTTGCTAGTGGCTGCAACAACCTATTTTTTAAAACTAGGCCACAATAACCATTGGCTAATATTTACTGTAGTGACACTGCACCTACGGGGCATATAAACAGTGGGCCTTCCACGGGCCGTACAAACAGTGGGCCTTCCATGGGCCGTAGAAATAATGGGCCTTCTATGGGCCGCAGAAACAATGGGTCTTCTACGGGCCGTATCATCAATGGGCCTTATACGGGCAGTATGATCGATTGGCCAAACATGGGCCAATAACATGCCGCATTATGGCCGTAAACGGGCTAGAGTTGGAATCGTCCGTTCATGGGCCGACCATAACGGGCCATCGTTAATAGGTCGTATTTCATGACGCTTTGAAAACGGCCCAACATGTTAACGGACCACAAACGGGCCGATTGTAACCACGGGCTGAATTTGGCCCATACGCAGAAAATGACAGTAACGGGCCGTAGTAAACGAATGCTGGAAATGAGCCCAAGAATAAATGGGCTTTGAGAAGGCCGAAACATAACATGGGCTGGAGACGGCCCAACGGAATAACGGGCCCTTAATGGGTATAAAGTGATACATTGTTTATTACGGGCCAGTTTCACCACAGGCCGTTAATGGGTGTAAAGTAATACACTGTTCATTACTGGCTAGTTTCACCACGGGCCGTTAATAGGCCAAGAGTTACATAGGGCCTCATATGGGCCGAAAGACGTCGTGGGCCATACATGGGCCAGAAGTGAAAACGGGCTGGAATCATATTGGGTGGCCCAGATGACGCTACTGGGCCTAATTCGGATAGGGCGTAACGGGCCTTGGGTTAGCGGGCTGTAAATGGGCTATATGCGAATAGGCCGTTAACAGGCTTTACATGGGCCGGCCCGCCACCTTTTGACCAAGTCAAATGGGCCGGCCTTTTCACACGAATGGCCCTCTGTTGGGCCGTGCCACGTGTCGACGTATCATAGGCGCCTTCTGTCCAATGAGTGGATGACATCTGTTCCAACGGTGAGCCGACACGTGTTTCCTCCAGCCAATGATGATTTTACACGTGGAAAATCCACATTGGTCGGGGCTGTTAACGGTTATCGGATCCAAAACCCGACCCGATAGCTTAACGGCGTTCAATTACGGTGATGCCACATGTCGGTCACCCTTGACGAAAGCACTTCTGTGACACGCGATTTAGCGTCATGGAAGTGGACACTTCCGTGATGATAATTTTGTTAATGTCATGGAACACTTCTACGACAGCACAAGTATGACTATCTTGATTCTGTCATAAATTTGTCAGGGATGTACATGCATGACAAAAAACGCGACCTACTGTGACAAACACGTATCATCATGGAAGTGTATTTTTTTGTAGTGCAAGGTGCTGGTCCACGACGTGAGTGCTCGCTGCACCGGCGCCGTGCACGCCGCGCACTACGGCACTAGGGTCCTCATCGCCCTAGGAGCTAGATGCGCGCTGCAGCACGGGAGAAGCAGTTAGCTGGAGGTAGAAGAAAGAGGCTGCCAGTGGGCCCTGGACCCACGTGTCAGCAGGTGAGTCCACTGTTCAGTGGGTGCATCTAGCAATTTTTCAAGAGTTTGATCTCGAGTGCCCCTAGCCGTGGATATAACCGTGTTTTCCCATATCTCTTCCTGGGTGTACCAATTATCGGTGCCCCAACTCGTTCGAATTTGCCAAAGGGTTAAAATTAACCCAGAGGTTTTTCTCCGGAGTGGGTATCTTTTCTTTGTGCTGTAACCCTAGGAATCTCGAGGACGAGATTATTTTAAGGGGGGAAGGTAACAGCCCAAAATTGGGTTATCAATTTTTCTGTTGTTATTCCTTCCTAGCACTTATTTCTCAAATCTTTCTCCTGAGTTTTGCTGATGACCCTGAGAATTCTTATCATTTCCAACCTTTCAAAACTTGCTCATGTCTTTTTTCAGTGGGCAAGACCTCAGTTGCATCATCTTAAACCCTCTCAAACCCTAATTCGAAATTTTTGGAATTTGAATGTGCCCTTTGTGATTTCAAAGGGGCTATCATTTTCCTTGATCTGTTGATCATCCCATCTATTCCCAGAGATCCTCCTTTCCTTTAAACCTTGGGTATGCAAAAATATTGCCAAGTCCCATGCAATATTTTTGAATTATGATTGATTCCTTTTCTTGCCATTCTGAGGAATAAAATCAAAAGGCATATCTAGCCATCTCCTAAATTCATGTGAATTGGTGGAGTTGATAATTATGCCTAATCCAAGCTATGGCAATTATATTGGACATAATTAAATAAGGAAAATTGCCTTTTCCTATTTAATACCAATATTGCATTTCTGCCATTTTCCAAAGGAACTACTATTTTTATAGCAGGGAAAATTCCCACATAAATTGTGGAGCTTGTCCTTGCTATATAATCACTAGTTCCATCTTTATCTCATGCTCCACAGATCAAAAATTTGTCACATGATCCAATGCAAGTTCCTGCCTTCTCTGAAATTTTGCAAAGGAAGTGCCCTATTCCTAATTCCATTTGAGCTGCAATTTGGCAATGTGTTTATTATTGATAAATAACCCATGGATACCAAAAGATGAGCTCAATATCATCCTAGCTCCCTGTGCAATTTTTCAAACTTTCTGACCAGATTGTCACTTTGTGAAGGAAGTACCTTCATAGAGTTTCCAAATGGGATGAAACTTTTCCATCCTCTCAAGTATCCCAAATCATTAGCCTTCACCCAAATTCATCTCATTTCATTGCGCTATGTGAGCACAGGAGCAATTCTTGTTTTCTGTCCAAATTTTCAGTTTGTGAAGCAAGTATATTTTATCTTGCTCCATTATGGCTGGAAATAATTGCAAGCCTTCTCCTATCCATATAACCCACCTACCCAAGAGTTTGGCTAATTTCATTTAGCCAATATTTTCCTAGAATTTTTCCAAGTTTCTGGTCAAAAGTGATGCTTGTGAAGCAAGTACCCATTTGGTAAGTCCATTGGGTGTGATCTTTTTACAGCATCTACTGATGACCAAACCATAAGGATTTGCCAAGTTGTAGCTCTATCGAACCCTCCTAGTGAGTGCTTCATCATCATTTGATTTCTAGACATATTTTAGTAGTTGTTAAGCAACTATGCTAAATATTTGCCCTAATGACCTCAAGACCCCCAGGACCGTAGTCCTTGCTACCCTAAGCCTACTAGACATCAATTCTACCATTTAACCTCTCTGGTTTTACCTCCGGCATGTTGCCAAGTTTGCAATAGCAAACTTGTGAAGCATGGTTTAGTCATATCCCTTTGTCTCTGACTTTTTCTTTACCGTAGTAACAATCTATCTTCGAAGGACTACACGGTAGACATGATTTGGCCTCAGTAAAACCTCCAGAGCGCGCCATGCCAGTGGTGACCACGAGGGAAGCCAGCCAAAATGGTGGTCTAGCCACTGTTGGCCTCGACATCGTTGCTCCAGCTGGATTTGGCTCATCCCCGCATGTCCAGTAGCTCTGCCTCATCATCGCCGTTCGCCTGGACCCCGCTCCCCCTCCGTTTTCTTCTCCGACGAGCCGTGCCAAAGTCGAGCAGTGCTCCCGTGGCCATCGTCTTCTTCCTCGCCTCTGTCCTCTTCCTCCTCTCGTCCGCGAGCGCCCCTCATTTCCGTGAGCCTCTGATGCTCGTTGTGACCCTCCTCGTCGCCTTCCCGCCGCTTCCCGTGAGCCTTGGCCGCGACTGCCGACGCTGCGCCGTCGCCGAGCGCGTACACGTCGCCCGCCGCATGCCACCTCGCCCCCTCCTTCTCAAGCCTTCCCCGCGGCTATTTAAGCAACCCTCGAGCTCTCTCGTAGCTCACAACCCCTCCCTAGCCTCTCCCCCTGAGCTCCCGAGCTTCTCCATCCCCTCCCCGTCGCCATGGCCGCCGTCCCGATCTTCGCTCGTTCCAGCGACAAGGGCCTCCCCTCGCTATTTCTCCACCACCAGCGCCTCCCCCAAGGTCCGGCGAGCCTCCCCGTAGCCTCAGTCCCCTCATTCCCTTGCAGGAGCCCCTAGTTCACCCGAGCCCGATGCTTTTTCCCAACGTCCGCCATTCTCAAGGTCGCCGCCGCTCCCCTCGTCTCTGGAGTCCATGGAGTGGGGGAACGGATGCGCCACTCCGCGGTGAGCACGCCGGTGGCCGGAGCCTCGTCGGAGGTGGCCCGTGTCACCGGGGCTCATCGCTGGAGCGCGGCCGTTCTCTGCCTGTGGGCGCGCGTCAGGGAGAAGAAGGAGCCGGTATGAGCAATGACCTAGCCAGGCTGGCCAGGCGGGTCCCGCGACCCCACCTGGGAGCAGCCCAGGTGCCCGACCGCGCTGCTGCCGTGTTGACCTGGTCAACGCCAGCATGGATATGTGAAAGCCCCCTCCGTGAAGCCGTTTTCCCTGACCGAAGGCATAATCTCCGAAATGCGCATTCAGTTTTTCCTCCAGGGGCCTGTTTGCTAAAAAAATCACTGATAGGTCCCTGAACTTCAACCCTTCATATCTCGACAACCGTAACTCTGATTGAGGTAAATCCAACGCCCACGTCTTCGTCTCGTCGAGCCCGTTCCATTCCCTTCATTTTCACTATGGTTTGACATATTGAAAATGACCATTTTGCCCTTGTCCGTAAACAGCCCCCTTCAAGAGAGAACTGTTTCCGGCAAATTTTTCTGCGGTCGTTTCTCACTTCTTCCCGGAGTATTTGTCGACCCCCAGTAAAGCCAACCTCTTATCATGAGCCCCAAACTTGCATGTTGACTTTGCTTGAACCTTGTGTGTGTGTAGTTGCAGTTGTTTCTTATCGTTTTTGTTGTAGTCAATTCTTTATGCTTACCATGCATGCTTGTGTGCTATCTTTTGCTA
The DNA here is from genome assembly GCF_002162155.2 of Triticum dicoccoides. Taxonomy (NCBI): domain Eukaryota; kingdom Viridiplantae; phylum Streptophyta; class Magnoliopsida; order Poales; family Poaceae; genus Triticum; species Triticum dicoccoides. The sequence continues at coordinate 254,870,295 of NC_041393.1, forward strand.
TGATAGTTAGAATGTTGATATTGATAATGCCATGTCACTACTCTACTTTATTTTCATGTCATTGTTATAAAATGCTATGATAATGGTAAGGCACCATTGGTATGCTAGTACTTAGTACTGTGATATGCTATAGTTGTTCACCTAAGAAGTTCGATATGTTATTAAAGCATTTGTATGATGTATGCTCATTGTTGCATTCATGTTAAAAATGCTTGTATGATGATTGATGATGGATAAGATAATAATATGACTTAATAACAAAACCCCTCCGTCATCGATGGGATCGAGTCATAGTGCCGCCAAATCGAACTTTTCCAGTGCAACCACATTTGACAGTATGGGACGGCCCTAATGCGGTCTATTGTCGTGCCTCTTGCCGGTGCCTCCAATGAGGTAAGGTTATGGGCGCGCGCTATCCTGATCAGGTAGGCAGACATAAGCCTTGTGTGCCCGTAGTTGGATTTTGCGCACTTTTGTCCCCGTGGGGGATCGTTTATATTTTGGCCACGACGGTGGTCGTTGAGGTGTCTTGAGGTAGACATGGGGCCACCCATGACTTAGCCCAGAGGGGAGTGAGTCGGAGTGGTCGGGAGAGTGTCATGGCAGTAGATTGGTTTTGTCAGAACACCGTTGGTCCACCCGAATGGGATGACGAGGCCATGGGTTCTGTGGTCTGGGTCCAGTGCGCTACCTCTACAGAGTGTATTTAAACTATCGATAGCCGCGTCTCGGTCATGGACATAAGTTCGTAGTAGGGTACACTATCGGGTCTTGGTCCAAATGGAGGATAAACCTGAAATAATTAAGCTGATTAATGTGGTTGTGATCCTCGTAAGGATCACAGGCCAGTATTGGTTGTGATCGCCGTAAGGATCACGGGCCAGTATTGGTTGTGGTTGTGATCGCCATAAGGATCACGGGCCTGTATGGGTTGTGGTTGTGACCGCCGTAAGGATCACGAGTTTGTCTCTGTTTGTGAGCAAGAAATGAGGTGATCACTGTTGGTAAGAAAGTCTGAGGGACTCGGTGCACAAGTTTGGTTGCATTGCATGAGTAGTAAGTTTTTATTTGCATGAGATGATTGCATGAAGATAGCATGTTATGTCTGCATTGGATACGACCGGTAGCTTATTTCCAGAATAGTTTCATGATGCCATGCCATGCTTTGATTGATATGATTGAAATGATATGCTATGTTTTGCTATTGCCATGTAGAAGTAAATTTGATTTACCATGTCGTTGCCATGCTAATAGATGCCATGATGTTAGTTTGATTTATGTCTTTGGTTGATTTCATGCCATGCTTAGTTTCTGATATGAGTTAGGTGGTTGCATTCGCTTGGTTCCTGCTTTGTCTTCTGCTTGTTTGGATGCTATATATTTGGTTATCTTGCAAGTACATTCAATGTACTGACCTGGCGTGTCATGCCAGTTTTGTAGGTAATACCCGAATTGTTCGTTGTTCCGTCGTGCTAGGCCGTAATCTTGCCAGTCCTGTGAGTTGTGGAGCCTAGTCAGAGTGATATGCTGCCAAGACTTCCGCCGCCATATAAATAGACTTTCGCTGCCATGTAAATAGCCTTAGGGCTATGCTAGAAGATTATATTCATCACTAATGTAATCATATACACATGTATTTGATGAATATTCTTGTACCTGGAATGTTGTATCATGGATCTGTCGTGCGTCAGGTGTTATCCTGGGCTGACGTGTGAAGGCCCCTGCTCCAAGCGGATCAGGGTGCCACAGAAAATTGCACTGAGAATCCTTATATTGCCAACTATCTAAATATTAGAAAACAAATAAAATATGAAGAGAGTACTAATGAAAGGGAAAATATTTCCCAATACCCTCCTAGTGTTTATTATGATGAATCAGGTAACAAGGAGGACCTTCCTATCCAATCAATCTCTTCAACAAGAAGCTCGAAAAAATTGATTAAACCCACATGTGAGGTGGTGAAGAAGAAGAAGAAAAGAAGAAAAAGTAGAGGTAAAAAGGTAACTCTCCCAAGTAATATTGCTCCTATCATCATTGTGCCTCATGAAAGTGAATGAAATATGTTGATGGAGGATGTTGATATTGAGTATGATTTTGTGATGCCTACTACTTGTTGTGATGATTATGATTGGGAAGATAATGATGCTCTTATGACATTGAAGATCTTTTTGGCACTTGCTTGGAAAAAATGATAATAATGTTTGCTATACTATTGGCGCCATTCATGCTATTGATAAGAATGAATATGATGATATGCAAAACCACAAGCTTGGGGATGCTATGTTTGATGAGTATGAAATGTTTGAAGATTTATTTGCTGAAAATAATGCTTGTCCCAAGCTTGGGGATGCTTTGCATAAGGAATATGATCCTTTGATTCCTTCTACTTTCGATAAGAAAATTTATTATGATGATAGCATGCCTCCCATTTATGATGATTACAATGATGAACGTGGGTTTGGAAGAGTGTCAACTCTAGGTAGTAGTGATCCCACTATTTTGGAAGGTGTTGAATCTTATTACAATATTGATGAAAGTGGATTTGGAGAGGTCATGACTTTATTTACTGATACATTAACTACTTTGGAAGAGGTTTCAAATGACTATGACAATAATGTTGCTATCTATGATGATTATTATGATGACATGTATGCTATAGAGAGTAATAAATTAGCTATGCTTTTGGATCATGAAAAGAATTCTTTATGTGATGGTTATATGGATGAATATATTCATGATGCTACTGAAAATTATTGTGAGAGAGGAACTTATGATTCATCATGCTCTTGTTAGGTTTCAATCTTTATCTTTTATGCGAGCATCATTGACTCATCATGCCTAGCTAAAAGGCATTAAAGAAAAGCACTTGTTGGGAGACAACCCAACACTGTTATCTACTGTTTTTGTGTGTTCACATGATTATGCTACTGTAGTAATCATGTTTTATTGTTTTTGCTTCAATACAGTGCCAAGTAAAGCCTTTGGGATCATGTTGGGTGATAGTTGATTTGATCTTGCTGAAAAACAGAAACTTTTATGGTCACAAAAATAACTCTCATTTTTAACAGAAGAGTGCTTTTGAGTTGATTATTTTTGTAGAAGATTAACATACAAATTTCTCATGTCGTCCAACTTTTTTCATAATTTTTGAAGTAGCAGAAGTATGGTTTGAGTGCAGATTACTACAGACTATACTGTTTTGGCAGATTGCTGTTATGTTTGCATTGTTTGCATATGTTTGCTTGTTTAGTGATTCTTTTTTAGGATAGGAGTATTAAATATGCAGAGGCATTTAGTATGCAATGTTGAATATTAATTTTAGTTACTTGCTACAGTAGAGAATGATAAGTTTTTTGCATTGGTTTATACTAACTTATCTCATGAGTTCTTGTTGAGTTTTGTGTGGATGAAGCTTTTGAGATTTAGGAAAACCGTGATATGAGCAGAATTAAGGAGACACAAAAGCTCAAGCTTGGGGATGCCCAATGCACCCCAAGATAATATTTCAGGAAGTCTCAAGCATCTAAGCTTGGGGATGCCCCGTTAGGCGTCCCACCTTTCCTCTTCAACAATTATCAGTTAGTATAGGTTGAGCCTAAGTTTTTGCTTCTTCACATGAGTTATGCAGTTCTTAGAATGTCATTTTGTTTTGTTTTTCTTGCTGTTTTTATAAAATACTTAGATCTGAAAGTTTTTTAAAGAAGAGAGAATCCACAATTAGCTACCCATTTACATAACTACTCGCTTGATCTTCACTTATATCTTTTTGGAGTAGCTTGTCATTTACTCTTGTGATTCACTTTTATCTTATGAGTAGTTTTTTGAATAAATTGAATGTCATGAAGTTGAAATCATATCATGCCTATAGTGGCTTCACATTGGATTTACAAAGTGATAGCTTTTGAAGGTTGGCAATCACAATATTGGTCATACAAGCAATTCACGAATAATTAGTATAAGGAAAAGAACTTTCACATGCAAATACACTGTCTTGGAAATCTTTTGTGATTGTGAGCCCCCATCAAAATATTATATGCCAAAATTGTTGACGTTGGAAAAGGAAGACAACGTAATGATTTATGTTTGTTCATATTCACATAGAAGTTATATTTCCATAGATCCTTCAACATGTGGTGCTTGCCCCCAATCTTTGCTAGCCAAAAATTCCGCACCAAGAAGAGATACTACTTGTCCATCCAAAAGCCCTTAAACCCAAATCTTGTTTTGAGAGTTCACCATACCTACCTATGGATTGATCAGGATCCTTAAAGTAAGTTCTCATCGGTGCAATAAGGCAATAAAAATTACTTCTGAAAGTGTTAGATCGTTTAGTGTAAGAGATAATTGAGTGTTGTACGAACTTGTGATGGCAAAGAATAAAAGTGACAGACTGCATAATAAAGGTTGCTATCATAAGGGGCAATATAATGTGAGGTTCTTTTGCACTAAGGGGTTGAACATACAAACAAATAAGTGCATGGTAACCTCTGCTTCCCTCTGCAAAGGGCCGATCTTTTACTTTTATGTATTTAATTTCATGCAAGAGTCAAAGTTTTTCTCTCTATTCCTTTTTATTTTTCTCCTTCGGCAAGCATCATGTGGTGAGGAAAGATCTAGGCACATATATCGAGTTGGATATGGATAGCATGAGTTATTATTGTTGACATCACCCAAAGGTGAATACGTTGGGAGGCAAAATTATAAGCCCCTATCTTTCTATGTGTCCGGTTGAAACGCTGCTCTCATGTGTATGCGGTGAGTGTTAACAATCGTACAATACTATATGATGGTTGAGTATGTGGAGATCTTACTTAGACTCTGTTGAATAATTTGAATTGCAATTGCTTGGTGACTTAGAACATAGGTTGTTGAGTTTCAAGAGAATTCATTGTTTGAACCTTAACATATGAATTGGTTGCTACTATAACATGAGAAATTTTATGAGAAAGAGATGTTGTTATGATGCTAGGAAAAGTAACTGAAATTATCATTGATCAAACTTATGCACTTTGCTAGCATTCACACTTCATAAATTATTTCCTGTATTTACCTACTCGAGGACGAGTAGGAATTAAGCTTGGGGATGCTGGTACGTCTCCAACCTATCTATAATTTATGAAGTATTAATGCTAATATATTATCATTCTTGGATGTATTACAATCATTTTATAGCAACTTTATATCATTTTTCGGGACTAAGCTATTGACCTAGTGCCAGTGCTAGTTGCTATTTTTTGCTTGTTTTTTACATCGCTGGAAATCAATATCAAAGGGAGTCCAAACACCGCATAACTTTTTGGAGATTTTTTTGGGCCAGAAGAAAGCTAGTGTGCCAAGGAAGCACGTGGGGGCTATTTGAGGGGAGCAGCACCCACCAGGGTGCGCCAGGAGGCCCAGGCGCACTCTGGTGGGTGCTTCCCACCTCGGGCGCCCCCTGAACCACCTCTTCACCCTATAAATTCTAAAATATTCCAAAACCCTTTGGGATAGCCGTAGATTAGAAGTTCCGCCGCTGCAAGGCCTCTATATCCATGAGATCCAATCTAGACCCTGTTCCGGCACCCAGCCGGACCGGGGAATCATCACCGGTGGCCATCTTCATCATCCCGGCGGCCACCACGATGAGGAGGGAGTAGTCCACCCTCGGGGCTCAGGGTTTGCACTAGTAGCTATGTGTTTAATCTCTCTCTCTCTCGTGTTCTTGAGATGTCACGATCTTGATGTATCACGGGCTTTGTTAATATAGTTGGATCATATGATGTTTGCCCCTCTCTATCTTGTTGTGATGAATTGAGTTTTTCCCTTTGAGATTTCATTGTTATCGGATTGAATACTTTTATGGATTTGAGAACACTTGATATATGTCTTGCAATTGAATACCCTCGGTGACAATGGGGTATCGTATTGATTCGTTTGATATATGTTTTGGCACTCAACTCGCGGATTCCAGACGTGACATTGGGGTATTCTATTCATAGGGGTTGATACATGTTCTTGTCTTTATTTCTCCAATAGAAATCTTGCGGCACTCTTTGAAGTTCGTTGTGTTGGATTGAGTATTATGAATATGAATTTGCTTTGGTGTTATTTTAGTATGAACTCTAGGATAGATCGAATGGAAAGAATAGCTTTGTGTTATTTTAGTACGAACTCTTGAATAGATCGAACGGAAAGAATAGCTTTGATGTGGTATCGCACCCTACAAACAAATTATTCTTGTGTTCTCTGCTAGATAGGAACTTTGGAGTGATTCTTCATCGCACTTTGAGGGATGGTTATATGATCCAATTATATTAGCATTGTTGAGAGATTGCACTAGTAAAAGTATGCACCCTAGGCCTCATTTTGCATCATTGCAATACCGTTTGTGCTCCGTTTTACTATTTACTACCTTGTTGTTTTTTATTGTTCACACTACAAAAACTCATATCTACTATCCATACAACACTTTTATCACCATCTCTTCGCCGAACTAGTGCACCTATACAATTTGCCATTGTATTGGGTGTGTTGGGGACACAAGAGATTTCTTGTATTTGATTGCAAGGTTGCTCAAGAGAGACTATCTTCATCCTACACCTCCCATGGATTGATAAACCTTAGGTCATCCACTTGAGGGAAAATTGCTACTGTCCAGCAAAACTCTGCGCTTGGAGGCCCAACACGAGTCTAAAAGAATAAAGTTCCGTACTATACATCAGGCTACTGAGAGAGTCTTGGACTAAGGGGTTCTCGGGCGTCTGGTCTATTGGATCTGGGCCGGACTGATGGGTCATCTAGATACAAGGCAGAAGACCACCTGTCGTGTCCGGTAGGGACCCCCGTATAACAAATATTCAATTTCATAAGCACCCTTTAAAGCAATCCCTCATTCGGCCAACACTGCTCTGGTGGCGCTAAGAGAGGAGCACACGATCAAGGACCCTCAGCAGGGTGCTGGGCCACCAAGCAAAGTGCCACAGCCTCAGGACGGCGCACCTGAGGCCTCGACTGACTCTACGACTGGCATCCTCCATGAGGCTACAACCGACCCCTCGGCAGGGGGGACTCCTGAGGCTGACGCTTGCGAGGACACACTTGGCGCGGCAGAAGATGGGACCCCCGAATGCCCGCATCCTCAAGAAGCACAAGTTCTTGCCAACACATCTTCCCTTGTCGAGCACCCGGTCTACTTCATCAGCACAGTACTACGGGAGGCATGGGCGCGCTACCCCATACCCCAAAAGCTCTTACTTGTGCTCCTTGTCAAAAGCTTCATACTTTTCTAACAAAGATTCAATTTCATACGCACCCTTTAAAGCAACAAATTGTTCTATTTGTTCCACATCATAGTAATCATATCTACAATTAGCATAAGAAGCTAAGGTTTCATTATCATTAAATTTGCATGAAAAGGGAAGGTGTCGAGCACTCATCCTAGAGAAACAAGTAAAATCATATCTCTGGCATAAATTTCAAGCATATCAACGCAACATATCAATTTGATCCCATAACAGTTTCCCTTTTTGTGTCAACCGATAATCCCTAAAGTATTCACGTTGATCCTAGCGTGTCTCCCATTACCATGTTGAATGGGGTTTCACTGGTACCGTAAGGTGCTATACAAATGGTTTTTAACCCCTTTCCGTGACAGCATTTGGAACCGTCGCCAAGTGAGTGTGGGCGATAGGGGGTCCTTCCCACATGACCCAGGAACCGTTGGGGATGGGCGAGCAGCTACTGACGTTCTCCATAGAATAAACATATAAGAAGCCGCCCCAGTACCGTAGGATGATCCCTATGATCAAAGGTGATCGGACAAGCTGACCATGGGTTGAACTTTGGGGCGACTGGCTCCATCACATAGATGTCCCGTAGTGCTCGCTTCCGTTCCCGCTTGGGGATGTGAGTGGCGTAGATCATGTTGAGCAT
>NC_041393.1:254878870-254885473 GCF_002162155.2 Triticum dicoccoides
CGGACGCCGGGGCTCCTCGTCGTCATTGCTGTGTAGTCCCTTGTCCTTGTTTTCGGTGTTTATTTTGCCGGCCTGTTTGAATACCCAGCAGTCTCTGTTGGTGTGATTGGCTGGCTTGTCCAGGGTGCCATGAATTTTGCACGAACGCTCCAGTATGCAGTCCAGACTGGACGGTCCCTGATTGTTTCTTTTCAACGGCTTCTTCCGCTGACAGGACTTGAATCCGCTAAATCCGGCGTTTACTGTCGTATCTTCCGTGTTGTCGCCGTTGTTCCGTCGCTTATGTCTGTTGCGCCGTGGCTTGCCTTTATTGTCGCGGACATCCGAAGTGCCGGACTGTGGCGTGGTGCCGCTGCGAGCCAACCAGCTGTCCTCGCCTGCGCAAAAGCGGGTCATTAGTATTGTGAGAGCTGCCATGGACTTGGGTTTTTCTTGGCAGAGGTGTCGAGCAAGCCACTCGTCACGGATATTATGCTTAAAAGCTGCCAGGGCTTCGGCGTCCGGACAGTCAACTATTTGGTTCTTTTTAGTTAGGAACCGAGTCCAGAATTTCCGGGCCGACTCTCCGGGCTGTTGGGTAATGTGGCTCAGGTCATCAGCGTTCGGTGGTCGCACATATGTGCCTTGGAAGTTGTCGAGGAATGCGTCTTCCAGGTTTTCCCAACTGCTAGTGGAATTTGCTAGCAAGCTATTTAGCCAGTGTCGGGCTGGTCCTTTGAGCTTAAGGGGAAGGTACTTGATGGCGTGTAGGTCGTCTCCGCGGGCCATGTGAATGTGGAGAAGGAAATCTTTGATCCATACTGCAGGGTCTGTCGTGCCATCGTATGATTCGATGTTTACGGGTTTGAACCCTTCTGGGAATTCATGATCCATCACTTCGTTAGTGAAGCAGAGGGGGTGTGCGGCGCCTCTGTGCCGGGCTATGTGGCTGTGTTGCTGTGTTCGGCCCGACCGGACTTGTTGATGATGTATCCGGCGCGACGGTCATCGTCGTGCGCTGGGGCATGCCCCCACGATCTGCATATCGATCTTTGTTGTCCTGCTTTATTTTCCAAAATATCTTGCAGGTCTTGCCTGTTGCCCCGGGTCGTAGTGTATTGTCACGGGGGTGCGGGCTGGTATTTGGGCTGATATCCCGTTTTATCCCGGCCATGGGGTGGCTGGTCAGCCGTTTGGCGCTCGAGTCCGTATTCCTCGGCTGCCAGGACTTCGGTCCACCTATCTGTGAGCAGGTCTTGATCAACCTAGAGTTGCTGCTGCTTCTTCTTCAGGCTCCTCGTAGTGGCAATAAGCCGGCGCTTGAAGTGCTCCTGCTCCACGGGATCCTCAGGCATGCCGAACTCATTGTCGCCGAGGCTAATCTCGTCTTCGGAGGGGGGCATATAATTGTCCTCCTCTGGATATCCGTCGGTCGTCTGTTCATTTGGGCTGACCTGCTCGTCTTCCTGTTCAGCCTGCTCAAAGGCGGGCTGGTCAGGGTTGTATTCTTCTTCAGCGTCATCCGGATTACCTTCATCTCCGCGGCCGGTATTGCTCTGGCGGGGCTTGGAGCGGCGCCGACGACACCCATTCTTTGCTTTTCTCCCTGAGGGGTTATCCTCCGTTGCCTCGTCACCATTGGTTTCCTTCGGAGTGTCCAACATGTATATATCGTATGAGGAGGTGGCCATCCACCGCCCTGTGAGCAGTGGCTCCTCTAATTCTCCTGCATCGTCGTCCATACCGTCGATGTCTTCGGAGTCATAGTCAAGCACGTCGGTTAAATCATCGATCATGGCAATGAAGTGGGTGGTGGGTGGGCAGCGAATTCCTTCGTCGCCTGCTTTCCACTCAAACCGGACATAGTTCGGCCCAGAGCCTCCTGACAAAGAGAGAGACCTTAATGAGTTCAGCATGTCGCCGAAGGGCGAGTGCTGGAAGATGTCCGCAGTGGTGAACTCCATTACCGGAGCCCAGCATGGCTCGGCTGGCTCAAGGGTGTGCGGACCGGAACCAACAACCGGAAAGAGTCCGGGGGCCCGGGGTTACAGGCTTCCACAGGGGTGAGACCTGTGTTCGACTCCACCGCTGATGAGTGTGTGGCCTGTGGGATGGGGTCCAGCCCTCCATCCTTAGGAAACGCAACCAGCTCCGGATCTAGATCCGAGGCTTCTACGGGGTGATATCCTGAGCATCGTCTAACAGCAGGTCTAAGCCGTGCTCATCGTGACTGTTCGGCGCTCCTGGCGCAGGCCCGAATCCGTCGAAGATCAAGTCTCCGTGAATATCCGCTGTGTAGTTCAATTTTTCGAACCTGACCTGGTGGCCAGGGGCATAGCTGTCGACCTGCTCCAGATGGCCAAGCGAATTAGCCCGTAGTGCGAAGCCGCCGAACATGAAGATCTGTTCGGGGAGAAAAGTCTCGTCCTGGACCGTGTTGCTAATGATTGGAGGCACCATCAAGCCCTGTAGCGACGACACAGAGGAACTCTTAATGAAAGCACCAATGTCAGTGTCAAAATTGGCGGATCTCGGGTAGGGGGTCCCGATCTGTGCGTCTAGGCTGATGGTAACAGGAAGCAAGGGACACAGATGTTTACCCAAGTTGGGGCCCTCTCGATGGAGGTAAAACCCTACTTCCTGCTTGATTAATATTGAAGATATGGGTAGTACAAGAGTAGATCTACCACGAGATTGTTGAGGCTAAACCCTAAGAGCTAGCCTATGATTGTATGATTGTAATTGTGATCGGCCTTCTAAGGACCAACCTCTCCGGTTTATATAGACACCGGAGAGGGATAGGGTTTACATGGAGTCGGTTACAAGGAAGTAAACACAATATCTGGATCGCCAAGCTTGCCTTCCACGCTAAGGAGAGTTCCATCCGGACACGGGCCGAAGTCTTGAGTCTTGTATCTTCACGCTTCAATAGTCCAGACGATGTATACAATCCGGCTGTCCGGATACCCCCTTATCCAGGACTCCCTCAGCGGGGGCCACCGGCCCAGGGCAGCCCCCACGATGAAGGGAGGCACGCCATGGTCGCGCGCCTCCGTCGACCATGCTTCTCCTCGTTGGACATGCACCCCGAGTTTGTGGTGTGGTTAGAGAGGCCTACCGGCACCTCGCTCTGGCTTCCGTGCTTCTTCTCTGGCGAGCTACCATCTTCGGGGCTCGATGGCCTCTGGCTGCAGGCTGGCGGCTGCTGTAGCAGGGCCTCGTGGGTGGGGACTGAGGTCATCGCCACGGGCTGCATGGTCCTGACCCGGGGCTGGCGGATGTTCGCCCGCGCACGAGGCCTGAGCGGGAGGTGCACCCTCCACTTCAAGTATGACGGCCTGACGACCCTCTTAGTGAGGGTGTTCAAGGAGGACGGGCGCCGCGTGGGGTACTGCATAGAAGATGGCAGTGACGACGAGCTTGGCCTTGACGTCAGCCATGCCGGCGAGAAGGGTCAGCTTATCCTTGGCAACGTCCACTCCTCCTCCCGCAGTTGCAGCTCTTCCTCGGATGACAGCTCGAGCAGCGGTGGGTACGACCAGCCTCCATGCTGTCGCTCGGATCAAGGGTGGCGGTGGGTCGTCTTGCTACCATGCCCCGGTGAAGCTGGAGGGAAGCCCGGCCTGAGCTCGGGGCCGCTGAACTTGGACTCATGACCCGCCACAGCCTCGAGCCACTTGCGGGTGAACTGGTGGAGCGCCGGGGGCACCTTGAGGAGCTGCTTGAGGGTGCAATGCTGGTGCTCGAATCGTACGCCCTTGGGCCACTTCTGTTTAGACTTTCCTTTCTTCTGTAATTCGAAAAAAGTTGGGTGCCCGCCTGGGGTGTGCAATGAACTATGGCAGTTCTTCCCTTTTATGCAATGCTTATTATCGTAATGTTGTGCCATGATGTCTGTACTTTCTGTAGGCAAGGGTAGGATAACTTAGCTTGACGTGTCTGCGGTGAATTCCCACCTCACGAGGGCGAGACCCCTGGTGTCTGACGAAGCCCCCATTCCTGGTGATTCGGGAGGCACTTAAGGCCTTGGGAGGTGTTGTAGATCCGCTGCAGAGCTAGAAAGAGAAAGCATGTCTAGCACCTCGTTTCTCCTCGCGCTAGCCTCCTGTCATAGGTTTGCTATGGCTTAATGCACCGCGTCACGCTGCCCAAGGGGCACGGACATGAGGGGGGTGCTGGTGCTAGTGAGCTTGATCGAGGGCTCCTCACAAGGATAAATCCAAAGCACTGGGGAAATGGGGTTCGGCGAGGTTTGCTCATGCGAGGGCGAGCCCATGCGCACACACCTGCCTAGCCCCCACGTGCGGGGCGCGCAAGGAAGAGCGGCTGGCAACTGCCTCACCTTCCTCGCCCAGGCTAAGAACGAATGAAACGAGAGGAGAAAAATCCAACTTGGCGAACCAAAGCACGAAAGCACCAACTCCATTAAAGACTACTAAAAGATTGCAAGAAACTTCGGAAAGCAAATAAACAGCCGTGTCCGGCACCTAGTCTAGTCTTCTCACCAGCGCGGAGCCAAGGGCTACCACTAAGATGTGGGAGGGAGCCCATGAGGCCCCAGGGCGGCTCTCAGGAGACTCCGGGGCGTGTACAACCCCACTCATTATTACGTGAGAGTGTCACGAGCGGAGACCTTCATAGGACGGAGCCTTGCTTCATGGGTAGAACTTCCAGAGGTGCTAGATGTTCCAGACATTCTGGATGGGGACCCCGTCCTGTGTCTCCAAGCGCGCGGCACCAGGCCTGGAGACACGGGCAATCCTAAATGGTCCCTCCCACATGGGAGAGAGCTTTTGCAGGCAGCTCCTCCCAAGAGAGTACCCGCCTCAGGACGAGGTTGCCCACCTCCAACGTCTTTGAGCGGACGCTGCGGCAGTGGTACCGCTGCTGCACCTGCTGGTACCTTGCTGCCCGGAGTGAGGCTTGACGGCGGCATTCCTCCCCCAGCACGAGATCCATCCCCTGCGTGGCTTCCTGACGTGCCTCATCAAACGTCGGGGCCCGCATGGAGTGATGCTTGACCTCATGTGGGAGAACCGCTTCAGCTCTGTAGATGAGGAAGAATGGCGTTTCTCCCGTTGGCTTGGTCGCAGTGGTGCGGATGGACCACAGGACGGACTGGAGCTCGTCGAGCAAGCCCCTGCCGCAAGCCTCGAGCTTCTTCTTGAAGGTCCTTGCCTTGAGACCCCTCAAGACCTTGGCATTGGCGCGCTCAGCCTGACCGCTGCTCCTGGGGTGTGCCACTCAGGCATAGCATATCTGCATTCCAAGGTTAGCACGGTATGTTTTGAAAAGGTTGCTAGTGAACTGCGAGCTGTTGTCGGTAATGATGCGGTTTGGGACCCCAAACCGGCTCATGAGGCCTTTGATGAACTTGACAGCTGATCCAGCTGGGATGGTGTGGACAGCTTCTACCTCCGCCCATTTGGTGAACTTGTCAATGGCGATGTAGAGGTAGCAGTAGCCCCCTGGCGCTCGGGGGAACGGCCCCAAGATTTCCAGCCCCCAGACCGCGAACAACCATGTCAGCGGGGGATAATCTGAAGGCCTTGCGCAGGCTGGTGGATTTGCTTGGCATCGAACTAGCATGCTTCTCAGGAGCGCACCAGCTTAGTGGCGTCGTTGAGTGTAGTGGGCCAATAGAACCCACTGCGGAACGGCTTGCCCACGAGGGTGCATGGTGAAGAGTGGTGTCCACAGTCCCCACCATGTATGTCTGTCAGCAGCTCAAGCCCCTGCTCCCTGGAGATGCATCGTAAGGAAATGTCATTGGGCCTGTTGCAGTACAACTCACTGTCACGGATGCAGTACTCGGTGGCCTGACGAGCCATGCACTCGGCATCCTCCTCCTTCTCCGGCAGGGTCTCCTGAAGTAGGCATGTCTTGAACTCCTCGGTCAAGCACCCCTCTTGATGCTCGAGTGCGAGGAGCAGGCGGGCTCCTGAGGGAGGGCCGCATGCTGGGGCGTAGGTTGCTGGTGCTTGGGGTAGGTCCTCCTGAGGCAGTGCTAGTGCTACGGCGGGGGGAGCCACCGATGGCTTGAAGAGACGTTCCTCGAACACCCCCGGCTCCTGAGGCAGCCTCTGGGATGCCCTCTTGGCGATGTCATTCGCCTCCTTGTTCGTTCCTTGTGGCACGTGCTGAAGTTCCAAGCTGAGGAATCGTTTCTCCATTTTGCGTACCTCTTCCAGCTATGCCTCCATGTGCTCGTCCTTGGGTGTGTACTCTTTGCTGGAGAAGTTGATGAGAAGCTAGGAATCACCATTGATAGTGAGACGCTTCACCCCCTATGCTATCGCGGCCTTGAGACCGGCGAGCAAGCCTTCATACTCTGCGATGTTGTTGGAGACCTTTTCGCCCTGCTGAAAACAGAGTTGTACAACGTAGTAGAGTTTGTCCTTAGCGGGTGAGACGAGGATGGCCCCAGCCCCGTCACCTTGTCGTGTGAATGCGCCATTGAAGTACATGATCCATCCGTCTGGCGCCTCGTCTCCAGGCAGGAGGGAGCGGTCCTTGCATATCCGGCGGTCAGGGGCGTCGGTCCATTCTGCCATGAAATCTGCAAGGGCCGCACCCTTGATGACTCATGTTCTGTCGCGCCAAGTGCATCCTCGCAAGCGTTAG
>NC_041393.1:254885591-254911700 GCF_002162155.2 Triticum dicoccoides
CCGAGGGGCCGGTTGTAGCCTCAGGGAGGATGTCGGTCATAGAGTCAGCCAAGGCCTCAGGTGCACCGTCCTAAGGCTGCGGCACTTTGCTTGGTGGCCGAGCGCCCTGCTAAGGGTCCTTGATCATGTCTCCTCTCTTAGCGCCACCAGAGCGGCACTGGCGGAATGAGGGGTGGCAGCCAAATAGAGGACCAGTGGCTCGAGAGGGCGCGGTGCCACCATCACTTGTGGGCTGGTCAGGTATCTCTTGAGGTCTTGGGAGGGTTCAGGGGTCCACTCGAACGGCCCCTTCTTTTTCATCAGCTTGAAGAACAGGAGGGTGGTTCCCCAAGCTTGGAGATGAAGCGCCCTAGTGAGGTCATGCAGCCCGCCAGCTTCTGCTCCTTGAGCGTCTGTGGAGGGCTCATGTCTTCTATTGCCTTGACCTTCTCCGGATTGGCCTCGATTCCTCTATGTGGCACTAGGAAACCCAGCAGCTTGCCAGAGGGAACCCCGGACATGCACTTCTCAAGATTGAGACGCAGGTCCACCTTGCGCAAGGTGGCAAACGTTTCCACCAAATCCTCAATTAGGTCTTCACCTCCCGAGACTTCACTACTATGTCATCAACATAGGCCTCAGTATTTCTCCCAAGCTGCCGGCCCAGGGTGATGTGCATCAGCCGCTGGAAGGTAGCTCCAGCATTGCGCAGCCCGAAAGGCATGGAGGTGTAGCAGTACACCCTGCAGGGGGTCAGGAACACCATCTTCTCCACAACTTGCATGGCCATCTTGATCTGGTGGTAGCCTGAGAAGGCGCCCAAAAAGCACAACAGGTCGCTCGGCAGTGGAATCGACGATCTGGTCGATGCACAGAAGCGGGAAGGGATCGTGAGGGAAAGCATTATTGAGGTTGGTGAAGTCGACACACATGCGCTCCTTTCCTCCTTTCTTGGGGACGACAACTTGGTTTGCCAGCCATTTTGGGTACCGTACCTCCCGGATGACTCCAGCATCCTGCAGCTTGCAGGTTTCTTGGACAATGAATGCCTCCGTCTCGGTGGACTGTCGACGGACCTTCTGCTTCACCGGGCGCACGTTTGGGCATACCTTCAGGTGATGCTCGATTATTCCCCTTGGAACCCCGACCAGGTCCTTGGGCTCCCATGCAATCACATCCTTGTTGGCGCACAAGAAGCTGAACAACGCTTTCTCTTGGTCCTGGGGGAGGCCAGCTCCTATGGTGAAGGTGGCACCTGACTCCCGATCCTCATCAACTGGTACCTGCTTTGTCTCGACTCGGTCTTGGGAAACCAATTGTTTCTTCTTGGCTGGTGTTTCCCCTGGAGCCCAGAGCCCCCTTTCTCACTCGGCAGCGCAGACGCATCGGACCTGAAGGCGAGCTTGAGGGCCTTCAGCGTGTCCTTGGTGTCCCCTGCCACCGTGAGGACACCACTGCTGCCTCGCATATTCATGAGGTTGTAGGCTGGATGAGTTGCCGCCATGAACTTGGCCAGGGCTGGGTACCCAAGGATGGCATTGTATGGCAGGTTGATCCGGGCGATGTCGAAGTCGATGAGCTCGGTGTGGTAGTTGTTGCAGGTCCCGAAGGTGATGGGGAGGCGGATCTGCCCCAGGGGGCTGGTGGAGCCATCGCCGACCCCGGAGAAGGGCTTGGTGGAGCGGAGCCGGCCGGGAGGCACGTACAGTAGGCCGAATGTCTTTGCAGAGAGCATGTTGAGGCCGGATCCACCGTTGATGAGGATCTTGGTGACCGCCACGTTGCAGATGGTGGGGGTGCAAAGCATCAGGAGCGCGCCTGCTTCCGCCGTGGTCGTTGGGTGATCTTCTGGGCCAAAGGTGAGGTTGGCCTTAGGCGCCGCCTAGCCCGGAGGAGCCCCCGAGCTCACATGGGCGGTGCTTACTTCTCAATAGAATTGCTTGATGAGGCGGTCGGAGGGTGGTGCTTGCGAGCCACCTAGGAGAGCTGCAACAACGGGGGCGCCGGCATCGCGAAATGCGCGAGGAAGAGGCCTCACAGCTCCTCCGAGGAGGCCACAAAGGACTTCGGTAGGTTGAGCAGCCAGGCGTGCGGTGCGCCTACGAGGGCCACGGGGAGCCAGTTGGCCTTCACCTTATCGTCTCCGTCGGCCACCCCAACTGCCTCTTCGTACACCGGGAGGAAGCCGGCCGGGTCCACCGCATTGTCATAGCGTGGCGGCATCTCCGGCCAGAACTTGGGAGGCCACTCCACCCATCGCAAGGCGGGGGTGAAAGCACGGAGGCCCTCGACTCCCCCAAAGGCGCGCGTTGGCTGAGTCGATGAAGGGACGCTTACCATCGAAGCCGGTGGCGGTATGTGGCGGACGGAGCAGCGGATCTCCGATGCACACCTACCTTGCACGCCAAATGTCGGATTTCGGGTTCCGCAAACCCTTGATAGGTTCAAACTATAGGGTTCGTGCGGAGATCTCATCCTACCCAGCCTGCCTACTCGCGATCCTCGCAGCCTAGCGCATCGAGCTCAAAGGGACAGAGAGACACAGCGCTTTATCCTGGTTCAGGACACCTTGCGGTGTAATACCCTTGAGGGAGTCCTGGACTAGGGGGTGTCCGGATAGCCGAACTATCATCATCGGCCGGACTCCAAGACTATGAAGATACAAGATTGAAGACTTTGTCCCGTGTCCGGATGGGACTTTCCTTGGCGTGGAAGGCAAGCTTGGCGATACGGATATGTAGATCTCCTACCATTGTAACTGACTCTGTGTAACCCTAGCCCTCTCCGGAGTCTATATAAACCGGATGGTTTTAGTCCGTAGGACGAACAACAATCATACCATAGGCTAGCTTCTAGGGTTTAGCCTCCTTGATCTCGTGGTAGATCTACTCTTGTAATACCCACATCATCAATATCAATCAAGCAGGACGTAGGCTTTTACCTCCATCAAGAGGGCCCGAACCTAGGTAAAACATCGTGTCCCTTGTCACCTGTTACCATCCTCCTAGACGCACAGTTCGGGACCCCCTACCCGAGATCCGCCAGTTTTGACACCGACATTGGTGCTTTCATTGAGAGTTCCTCTGTGCCATCGCAATCAGGAGGGATGCCTTTTCCCGTCTTTAAAGACGGCGCCGTCGCCAAGGGAGCTTTGGCCACCGGCCAAACTATCCGGCTTGGTGGTTTTCTTATGACCGCCTCTTCAGCCACCGCTCCGACAATGACCTCTCAGGTCATCAAAAGCAATCTTCACGTCAACTCAGAATTCGCCGAGCAGCTAGATCCGATGGAGCTCTCCTCCGTAAATGAGCTCTTGGATCGCATCGCCGCCCTGGGAGTCGCTACAGACTACGATCAGATTGGGCTTAAAACCGGTCTGAGAGAAATTAACTCTCCCTAGGCTACCCACCACGTTACTGTGGTAGAGGAACAACGCGGCGACTCTTCTTCTATGTTAAAGACCAGTTATGTCCGGATTCCCGATCCCTCCATGCCGGATTCCCGCGGAGGGACGGACGTCAATCAAGTACTGAACCTAAAGTCAGGCATCGGACCAGATTTGTTGGATAACATCCAGCAATCCAAGCTTCCAAATCCGGAAACTTCTCGGCCTTTGAGCCTCAGATTGGGCGGGATTCCGAATTTAATTCTGCCCGCCCACCCAAACATTAGTGATCTATCTCAAATACGGCAAGAGCCTGATGAAACAGTACATCATTACTGGGCCAGATTCCTCCTGGTTATGGACAGGATAAAGGACTGCCGTGAGGAAAGCGCAATCTCAATTTTCTGCAACAATTGCACGGACAAGGGAATCATGAACGCCATAAGTCGTCGCAAAGTTACACGCTTCGCCGACCTGGCGACCATAGTACAAAAATACTGTACGATGGAGAGTGCCTGGAAAACTGAAACCAGTTTTTGGGACAATCCGGCCCTGAACATAACCCTAGTTCGAAATAAAAGGGTGTTTCATACTCAAGCACCTGAGTCAAAAAGCAAAAAGCAAAAAACCGCTAAAGGGAACGAAACCGTACTGGAGGGATGGCTCAACGGACCCTGTAAAATCCATAGTACAGAGGGCGCCACTCCAACACATAGCCTTCGAGCATGTTGGATACTACGGCAGGTGGCCAAAAGTGGCGAAGGTTTTCTAGCCCCGGGTAACCAGCCCAACAGTACCAGTACGGTATTAACAGTCTTCGAGACTTTCGCATCAAATAATATGCAAAAACGAACAATCCGCAGCCTCGCCGAAGTCTACCAAGTAGCAACAACAAATCCATGGAGTGACACGGCTATCACCTTCAATGCCAGCGACGAACCTAAATTCCGAACAGCCCGAGCACCAGCCGCATTGGTCCTCAGTCCGATAGTGGACGACTTTCGTCTTACCAAGGTACTCATGGATGGCGGCAGCGGATTAAACCTCATCTACGAGGAAACCCTACAAAAAATGGAAATAGACTGGAGCCGCATTGAGCGAAGCAGCACAACCTTTAGAGGAATAATCCCTAGTCGGGAAGTACGCTGCATAGGAAAAATCACACTAGATGTAGTGTTCGGCTCACCGGACAATTACAGGTCCGAGGAGGTCATGTTCCAAGTGGCCCCGTTCGGCAGTGGATATCACGCCTTGTTAGGGCAAGAGGTATTCACAATTTTCCAATCTATACCCCATTACGGGTATATGAAGCTTAAAATGCCCGGGCCCAATGGAATCATCACTCTTGTTAGTGATCCAGATATAGCACTCCGCGCTGAAAATAAGACAGCCGCACTAGCCCTAGAGGCACTATCCGAAGCCCTAGCGGTAGAGGAACTCACTGCGCTGCGCTCCAGGGTGAATAGGGATAATGTGATACTCGATAAGAGATCTAAGTCCACCTCTTTTAAACCAGCAGACGAAATAGTCAAATTCCAGGTCCATCCAATGGACCCCACAAAGACGGCCTCCATTGGGGCACAATTAAACCCTAATGTAGAAGCCGCACTACGAGAATTCCTTTGAGAAAATTGGGACATCTTTGCCTGGCACCCTTCTGATATGCCAGGAATCCCACGCAGGCTGGCAGAACACAACCTAAATATCCTAAAAGGATTCAAGCCAGTCAAACAGGCTCTTGGGCGATTTTTCAAACCCAAAAGACAGGTAATGGGAGAGGAGCTAGCCTAACTCTTAGAAGCCGGATTCATCAGAGATATAAAACATCCGGACTGGCTAGCAAACTTGGTAATGGTACCAAAAAAGGACAAATCCTAGCGCCTTTGTGTCGATTTCAAAGACCTTAACAAGGCCTGTCCAAAGGATCCTTTCCCCCTGCCCCGCATCAACCAAATCATCGACGCTACCACAGGGCACGATTCATTGTGCTTCCTCGACGCATACTCCGGATACCATCAAATCAAGATGGCGGAAACAGACCAGGCCGCAACGGCATTCATTACTCCATACGGACCATTCTGCTTCAACACAATGCCCTTTGGACTCAAAAATGCCGGCGCAACATATCAGCGCATGATTCAGACATGTCTGGCTACCCAGATAGGAAAAACAGTGGAGGCATACGTAGACGATGTGGTCGTTAAGACCAAACACATCGAAACTAGGCTTACATTCGACAACCTCCGAGCATATGACATTAAGCTCAACCCAGAAAAATGTGTTTTCGGCGTACCAGCCGGAAAGCTCCTGGGCTTCATTGTATCCGGTAGAGGAATTGAAGCAAACCCAGCCAAGATCCGAGCTCTGTCACAATTGGATATCCCAAAAGACCTCAAACAAATACAAAAACTAACTGGATGTGTGGCGGCTCTAAGCCGCTTCATCTCCCGTTTGGGAGAAAAGGCACTGCCCCTTTATCGCCTCCTCCGGCGCACCGAACACTTCGAATGGACGAATGCTGCCACGGCCGGACTTGAAGAAATTAAGGCCATATTGGCAGAAAATCCGGTCCTGGCCGCGCCCAACCTGGGCGAACCGATGTTATTATATATCGCGGCAACACATCAAGTTGTCAGCGCGGTACTCGTCATCGCACGAGAAACAGAAGGGCACAAATTCCCTCTTCAAAAACCAGTGTACTATGTATCCACTGTCTTAACTCCATGCAAGTCCCGGTACCCACATTATCAAAAGATAGCGTATGCGGTGTTCATGGCATCCCGGAAGCTGCGACACTAATTTGAAGTGTGTTCCATAACAGTGGCCTCCGAAGTACCTCTCAACGACATTATAAACAACCGCGACGCGACGGGCAAGATTGCAAAATGGGCCATTGAGCTCTTACCATTTGACATAACCTACAAACCACGACGAGCTATAAAGTCGCAAGTTTTGGCTGACTTCATCGCCGAATGGACCGAAGCCGAACTCGCTAAAGAGTATGGCGCATACTCCAATTGGATCATGCATTTCGATGGCTCCAAAATGTTGGCCGGCTTGGGGGCTGGCATCATCTTGACGTCCCCAACTGGAGACGCAGTCCAATACGTACTTCAAATAATGTTCACGGACTCCAACAACGCAGCCAAATACGAGGCCCTTCTACATGGTCTCCGGATGGAAATCTCCCTGGGTATTCAACGCCTAGAGGTGCGCAGGGATTCAAACCTCGCAATATCCCAAGTAAATGGATACTTTGATGCCAAGGATCCGAAAATGGCAGCCTACCGTAATGCCGTCCTAAAAATGTCAGCTCGGTTCGAAGGGCTCGAATTCCACCATGTAGCCCGGGATAATAACCAGGCAGCAGACGTGTTGGCACGCATCAGCGCAAAACGCGACACCGTCCCTCCAAACATCTTCCTGGAGCGGCTCTTTAAGCCATCCGTATTATGGGAAGAGGAGTCCGGGAATAACAACCCGGAACCAACTGCACCACCCAACACGGAACATTCTGACACAATCGGTGGCTCGGCCAATGAAACAACACCTTCAGCCCACGAAATAATGGCAGTAATTGCCCCGTGGACGGAACCATTCCTAGCCTACTTAATTAGGCAGGAACTTCCCGAAGACCAAAATGAGGCCCGCTGCATAGTTCGGCGATCTAAAGCCTACAAGGTCCATGAGGGAGAACTTTATAAGAAAAGCACAACCGGAGTCCTTCAAAGGTGTATCTCCGAAGAGGAAGGGCGAAATCTCCTGGCTGAAATTCACGCCGGACTCGGAGGGCACCACGCCGCAGCCCGGGCCCTTGTAGGCAAGGCCTTCCGTACAGGATTTTATTGGCCGACAGCCCGGGCAGATGCTCAGGACTTAGTCCAACGATGCGTCGGTTGCCAGCTCTTTGCTAATCAAAGCCACATGCCACCCACTGCCCTCAAAACTATACCCATCACTTGGCCGTTCGCGGTCTGTGGGCTTGACATGGTTGGACCCCTTAAAGGGGGAACCCATAAGCAAAAATACTCATTGGTCATGGTGGACAAATTCACCAAATGGATAGAGGCCAAGGCGGTTAAAACGGCAGAATCCGGACCTGTGATAGACTTCATATCCGGGGTAGTACACCATTTTGGCGTCCCCCACAGCATCATCACTTATAATGGCACGAATTTCACGGCCGACGAGGTTAAACTCTGGTGCAAAAACATGGGCATCAAGCTCGACTACGCTTCAGTCTATCACCCTCAAACTAATGGTCAAGTCGAACGAGCAAATGATCTAATCATGAGCGGCATTAAACCCAGATTAGTGCGGTCCCTCACGGAATCTAACACGCACTGGGTAGAGGAGCTCGACTCCGTACTCTGGAGGCTGCGGACCACGCCAAACCGCACTACCGGATTCACACAATTTTTTATGGTATATGGCGCAGAGGCAGTTTTGCCCTGCGATATAATTCATGACTCACCTCGCGTGCGCATGTACGAAGAAAGAGAAGCCGAGTTGGATCGGCAGGACAGTTTGGACGCCTTAGAGGAGGAGCGCGACATGGCAAAATCCCGTTCCGCATTCCATCAGCAGCAGGCTCCAAGATATCAAAGCAGATAAGTACGGGCCAAAACTTACAATGTTGGCGAGCTAGTTCTACGCCTGCCGGACAAGAAGAAGGACAAACTTAAGCCCAAATGGGAAGGTCCCTTCATCATCGACCAAGTCCTTACTGGCGGTGCATACTGTCTATGCAACGCATCTGACAACCGACTCAAGCCAAACCCATGGAACGCAGCCCGTCTCCGAAGATTCTACGCCTAGCGCTGGACTCAGAGTTCGTCTCCTTCCTCCGTCCACCTTTCATATTTTTTTCGCTGTCTTTTGTTTCCCTCCTTTTTCCTCCCTCTTTCAGTAAAAGCCTTTTAGGGATGATCTGCGCATTGTTCGCACACACTTGATGTGCTACTCGCACTCGTTATACCTGGAGGCTTTTTTAACAGAAGCTTATTTATACGGGCTTCATGCCCAACACATGTGTCATACTTCCACATGTACCTTTTACTCACCATTATATGCATCGATATGACTTAAGTTTTGGCCAAGCTGGGTTGCCTGGCTCCTATGCTTACCCCTACGTTCCTGATTGTTCGGCTAGGAGGTAAAGGGAGCACCTCTGCGATTGTTACTGCCGGGTCAGCCGGATGTGTACCTCAAAGTGGGTGAAGCCGAAGGCTAGCGTTCTTAAGGGAATATTCGGTCGGTGACTTGAAAGATGATTTATTACTTATTTATTTATCTGGCCCCAGATGCTTTTTCTGCTCTTTTCGCAGTCCAGACATGAACGTTAGGGCATGCCTCCCAGGGAAAGGAACCCCTAACGGATTTATTCTCCCTGGAAGATGTTTCTTACTAACCATGTAATATAACATAGCTAGTTGGGCACTTGTCTGATAAAGCACTTATGACCCCTACGCCTGGTCTCCATGCATGCCCCGGTTTTTGTATAACCGTGAGGGTATTCGGACACACTCCGGACTGTTGGGTCCCGAGGTTGAAGCGAAAAGGTCCGCAAAGACAAACGATCTACAATCCGGCTAGAAGGCATTTTACATGTCATTTTAAATTATATCATCAAACTGACTGATTGTACTCCTCTTCAATCCCATCTAACAGGCTGAATAGTTTACAGTCCCGTTGGGAATATTTCGCGGCCAACTCTACTTGGCCGTACATCAGGCTCACAGGGATCTCCTTCCCATCGGGCCCCACAGATCCGACCTCGGCCATGTGGTTTGGGTCAGCCTTCGTGTACCGCGTCTTCACCATGGCCCAGGACGATATCTTCCATAGACGGAAGCACTACCGTACTCCCTGAAGCTTCTCAGCAAGCACTCCAAGACCCTCGGGTAGGGAGACGGACGGCCATAAGGCCTAAACGACACCGCTCATCGCCTGCCGGACATGTTCGTGCAGTTGCAGCAGCTCGGGAAGAAGGTCACCCATGGAACCAGGCATTTCCTCCGCCAGATGACCCGTGAGCACACCTACAGACACATTTCTATCAATCGACTTCCTCGCCGAACTCTTCTTTTCAAAAGAGTTTGCTCAAGCACTTACTATAAATGCCGCGACGAAGCCGCCGATTCTCCTTTATGGAGTTAGACAGCTGGACCCGAACATCTTTTAGTTCTTCGCCCAGCTGGGTGTTGGCATCTTGGAGTTTGTTCCTCTCCTGCTGCACCCTCATAAGCACCTTCTCGCCGGCCTTCAGCTGGCGCAGCAGATGTTGCTTGTCCGGATCTAGTCCGGCACCCTCTGCAATATTATTGTCAGACTAAACGCACACGCCGCACTTCATAAACTACTTATCTTTTCGAAATATGTATTACCAGAGGGGGTCTCTGTGGCTCCCCCGGCGGCGGCTAGTGCGGCCTCAACTTGGGCCTTGCATTCTTGAAGCTCCTGGGACAGGTGGGTATTCTTATCCGTAAGATCCTGCATAACAAATGATCCTTAAATTAGTTAGTTTAACTATTTTAAGTCTCGGGGGCTACTGGCATATATAACTATTAAAATTCCTCACCCGTATGTCTTTCACATA
Organism: Triticum dicoccoides; assembly: GCF_002162155.2. Lineage (NCBI taxonomy): Eukaryota > Viridiplantae > Streptophyta > Magnoliopsida > Poales > Poaceae > Triticum > Triticum dicoccoides. Next base: position 254,895,554 of record NC_041393.1, read on the forward strand.
CTGCTCCGTGGCTCTAGTTAAACCATCTTGAGCAGCATGGAGGTGCGCGTCTCCCGCATTAAAGGCATTCAACGCCTCTGGGGAGAAACACGCGTCACGAAGAATTGTCCGACGGCGCCTGTGATTCATGGCGCTCTCCACCTCAGACCTGGTGGCGGACAGCCTGTCGGCATCCTCCATTGGAGGAGCATCCGGCTCGCGCCTTGCGCTCGCCTCCCCCTCCGGACCAGGTGTTGGAGCCTGGCTGGCAGAGGCTTGGTTGGCAACCTCTCCGGGCACCGTCCGGCGAGCGCTCTTTCTCCTGGAAGAATCATGATCATTAATATACCTCCCAGGAGTCTTTCCCTTAAAGATAATGGTGCACCATACCTTTGCGGCGATGTTTCGATTTGCGCCGCACTCCTCTTCCGCCTGCTGGTCTGCACTGACCCTGGTCACGTAGCACACACATCTAGGTCTCATTTGTGTTCCTTTGGCTCATCACAAATAGTTCATCCATGTGAACTGTATGCCGCATATCACACACATCTTGTTAAGTTGAACCCTTTCTGTTGTGTTCCTTAATCGAAAACAGTTCATCTGAGTGAACCGTATGCCGTATATCACACACACCTTGATCTAGCTAACTATTTCCCTTGCACTCCCTAATAGCAAACAGTTCATCAGAGCCAACTGTATGCCGTATATCGCACACACATTGATATGGCTGCCCGTTTCTGTTGTTTTGCCTCATTTCAAATAGTTCAAATGGACTAACCGTGTGCCCTGCATCGCACACATAACTAAAATCTAAACCATGTTTGATGGCTCCGCCATCGCAAATGTTTTGCACCTTTTTTGATGGCTCTTTTACACCACCGTCTGCGATTAATGCATCACACACAGTTTTGTGAAAGGGTCTCTAATCGTAGTGTCGCGTTAGCAGCATCCTGCAGTAGTGTTTTCTCAGGATTATCAAAGTAGTGCATAATATTTTTCACATAACGAGCATCTAGGGTTTTAGGAGGTTCCCCGTCTCCATGATTAGCCAGTACAACTATTTTTTTGTGTTTCGTGTTCCATATCCATAACTAAAGATAGAGAATAACTTAGAACAGAAAATAAAAACTACTTAGTGATAAAGCAAACAAGCACACACGAGAATATTCACACCACGCTATTGCTCCCCGGCAACAGTGCCAGAAAAAGGTCTTGATAACCCACAATTATAGGGGATCGTTTGTAGCCTTCTTCGATAAATAAGAGTGTCGAACCCAAGGAGGAGATAAAGGTAGAAGAAATATTCCCTCAAGTTCTATCGATCACCAAGATAAAGGTAGAACAAATATTCCCTCAAGATAAAGGTGCAAACCGGACAAAGCTACTTCGCAACCAAGGTTTGCTTTCAACTAGCCACTACGATTTGGTACGGACAAGAAAAGTACAGTAAACAAATTACGATCTATTTTCCAGGTGAGATCAATAACTTAAGCACATATGGAAGAGTACCACCTCTCTTATGACGCCATGTAGGCCTATGCTGATACGTTGAGGGTGCTGCGGGTGCGATGGCTGTCGGCGGCGGTGAAGAAGACTTTAGACGGCAGACGGCCGGGTCGGGGGATATATCCTGTTGCCGTGGACGGGGCGGTCGTAGCAGCAGCAATGACAAGGTGGACGATGGCGCCGATGAAGCGAGAGGAGGCGATGAAAGGATCCTGGTCTAGCGCCGTGGATGAGAGACGTCCATCACTTGCAGTGGACGACGGGGTAGGGGTAGCAGCTCCGGAAAGGTGGAGGATGGGGTGGCGGACGGAGGAGGCTGGCCGTAGTGCGGAGGTTGTCGTGCCGACGATGGTGTATGAATGGGGAAATGGAGGGGAGGGGGGGATCTCAAACTTTGGGATGCACTTCCCTGAAATGGGGGAAAGTTACAAACTTATCCCCCGTTTAAAATTTTGGACATCGCGTCGGTTGGGGATAGGACGGTAATCTCGCATCTCCCAAATATTTGTCGGTAACTATTTCGGGCGAGGAGAGGGTGTTTTGCCCCCCCCCCCTAGTTGGCGCCCACGGTGTATGAACGGGGCTGACAGGTAGGGCGGTTGTGTCACGTCTGATGGAAGTTACACATCTGCCCCTATTTAAAATATTAGCCTACATCGATTTCAGACGAGGAGAATTTGTTTTGCTGCCCACCGTGTATGAATGGGGAAATGGAGGAAGAGACACATGTCTTTCGGACGAGCTTGAATCAAATGTGTTTTCCTACCCACGTTTGGCGCCCATCGTGTCTGAATGGGCTCAGAGTCCGTCGTGTCATGTCTGATTGAAGTTACTAGTCTACCCCTATCGATAGCAGTGTAAATCCGGTCGATAAGGATGTCAAGTGTCAGGGGTAGACAATAATTTCCATCTCACAAACACTTGCTTCGGGTAGCCCACAAATTATAGTGGGTGTTTAGCCGCTTCGTTCAAAACTTGGGAGAATTAGCATTCACGTTTGCCCTGGGACCTGGCAAACTAAATTCAAATCCAATTTGTATTCGATTACAAATATCCATAGATAATTATACGTTTTGTTATTTATTTCTTCAAAACCACAACAAAGATTTATTCCACCTTTATATATGATTATGATTTAGAAATGTCGTGATCTTCAAATTCAGTAGGTTGGATGCACTCTGAGTCAAACAGTTATTTCATCCAATACAATATGCTCACACGAAAAACAGTTCACCTTATGTCAATCATACAAGTACTGAGGATTACCTCGCCTAAAAAATTTGGATCATTACAACACATGGACAACATAGGGGGTCTTGCAATATAATCCATTCAGAGACATGACACAACATACAAGTACAATAATCTAATGACAATTTCAACTGGTATCTAAAGAAGAACCGGGATTACCTTGGGCTTCAGATAGCAGAAACAGCAGGACCTCCTCCGTCTTCAAATGCAACATTCTTACTTCCTCTAATTCTTGGGTTGCTTGCATAATGTGTGCCGCTAATTCTGTAATTTCCAGTCTCAAGATAAAGATTACCTCATTCATGGCAGCCACACCATCTCTTTCTGCCTCTAGTAGAGCCTCAAGCACTATAATATCTGTGCTCAGACTGCTCTCCAGCGGTGTTGCCTCTGAACTGCTACCATCTGGTAACATGGATGGTGCACTGCTTCCACAAATAGATTCTGGGGTTGTACATTGTGTCCTAGTGTGAACGGCATCCAGAAAGGTTTCCGCTGGACATAAGTAAGAGATAGTTATCGTATGATCCAGGCAGTAAGCTTACATGGTAAACGATGGATGAATTATTGCCGAGCATGGCAAACTATGTTTAAATGGTTCGAAGCAGCATCAGCCGAAAAGAAATTAAAATGGTAAGATGAAACTAGGGATGTAAGTGGCAAATAAACGACATCCGCCAGTCCCATCTAGTTAGTTTTTGCTACCTCCGTATAGTACAGCGGGCATTGCTGACATATTGGCCAACTCAGGTATAGCGTAACAACAAACAAGCATTTGAATCAAGCAATACAACAAAGTAGACAACTGAACTATTTGTAATTTGGTAGGATTAATTGAGGGCACAAGCCAAGAAAGCAGCCCACTCGCATTACATTTCACATGTACTAAAACACACTGGCTTACCATATGTTGTTGTGAAGCCTAGCTGTTGTTGCAATGTACTTTGAAGATATCGTCAGCATCCCATGGTTGCAAATCTAATTGTTGTAGTTTATTCTGCACCATCTATTTAGGTAAAATTAATTTTAATCACATGCACTGGTCCGAATTGATCATCATTGGTTCATCTAAACTAATGAAAAAAGGGTCTGTGCATACACGACAATATATCTGCTTCCCTCTATTTTTATGCTTGTTCGAGGTGCCAGCCCCAAAAGAACAAATATTTTGCTTGATGGGGTTGGCAGCTCCATAATTAATAGAAGCATCAAATTAGTCATGCAACTTGGGAAGATCAAGAACACACAAACAAGTAATGAATAGAGGCTCGGAGCAGTGATGTAATAGCTAGCATCAGAAAATGTAGGGTAAAATGAACAAAAAGCAGTGGAACCACATGCTAGTTTGCTGATGTGTAATTAAGCATAGAGAACATTAAGCAGTCTGATGGAACCAACAGGTGGCATCAGAACAAAACTAAAGCATATTAACTATATGTGCACTGGTATGTAATGTAGCACATGTAACATGTTCACTGCCAGAAGTATGGCTCTACAGGTGCAAGAAGAATAACAGGTCTCATGAAAAACTGAATGATGCCCTGAAGAAATTCAAAGGTGCGGTGATTATGCTAAGAAAGTGAACATAGGCGCCGGCCGTTGGATAATGGTACCTGATTCTTGGTGGCTTATGGGTATCATTGTCATACTTGATAGCTAAGGATCGTCGATGGTGCTTGTGTTGCGGTTGAGTTTGGGCCGGCTGTCGCCGTCGCTGAAGCGGCTCCGGTTCTATGGTTGCGGTGCCTGTCGACATACAAGAAAGCTCATCTGTGGTAAGTGAACAATTGCACAATAAAGAGAAAAACCGAAGGAGTACAAATTGAAATAACCTGATGAGGTTGCGGCGTCGGTAAAGCAGGGCCGGTGGAGTTCAATATGGCGTCCGTGGAGCGGGTCCGGTGCAGTGGACGAAGGCTTTGGCGGGCGCGTTGTATAGTGCTTTCGGTGAGGCGGATCTGTTGCGGCGGACGAGGGCTTGTATGAAGGGCTAGCGAAGGGGCGGACGAGGGAGTCAGTGAAGGGCCTACATTGTGGTGAACAAGGGCGCCGGTTAAGCAGATCCGGTGTGGTGGACCATGATGGCGGTGAAGGAGATCTGGAGCGGTGGACAAGCCAGTCGCTGAAGCGGCTCCGGTGAAGTGGTGAGTTGGCAGTTGGGGGTTCCAAGGTGCAGAAGGTAGATCCGGTGGGGTGTGAGTTCCACCGCTGCAGCGGAGGACTAGATTCTGAGGCTTGACATGGTTGGGGGGTCGGGGAGGGGAAGGGGAGGGGCTCTAGGGAAGAATGTTGGGGGCAAAGAGGGGAAAACAATGGAGTTACCAAAGCAGCCCTTTTCCGTTCATGTGGCAGGGGTAAAACAGGAATATCGCAGGGCTAAACTTTTGGGCGCGTGATATTTCGATGTGAGCGGGAGGTTTGAAAGCTTTTGGCGCCTAAAATTATAAGTATTCTGCTCTCGTACGACCAACTATGATATCATGGCCAACAATTTATTTGTTTTGCACGCAAAAAAATGTGCAAGTTTTGTAAATCAATGTCTCCAAATCAAAACTTAGATTGTCCATTCAATTCAAATGAAATTCCAAATGTGTTTATCCTAAATATGATGACAAAAGCAAAAATGTGTATGTGTATGAATAAAGTGGATGATTATAAAGTTTGAACATGCTCGTATGTGTATATCTCTAGGTTTGATATATGAATTTGAAATCACGAAATCCCGGCTTAAAAAATGTACCTTCGTCTAAATGAATTACAAAGGCTAATGATTGAGTCGAATTCCAAAATTCCAATCTTAGGTTTGTAATTCTAGTACATCAAGGTATATCACGCATGTTCAAAAGTATCGTTATCTCATAGTACAAACTGTGAAACAAATTGATCAACCATGAGTGCACAATATCTCAATTATGCTAAAGTCCCTCAAATATAGACACCTCACTTTTTATCTGAAGTCAACCCCCCCCCCCAACACCACACACACACATACACACATAGAGAAGTCGTTCCCTCCCCCAAACACCAATACACGAGCACATTAACACCCCTCTCTCATGTAAAGTCCGGACCCCAACATAGGTCTCTATCATTTTGTCTCTCGGGGCATGCACACATCTCTTCCCTCACTCTCTAGGTCTCCTGCTATCTCTCTTACCCAAGCACACGCACTATGTAGAGTGTATATTTCCCATACAAACAAAACGTCGCCCCCAAACGTCTATCTCCCAAGTTATGTGGTTCTCGCACACTCACCTCACACACCACCCCCATTGTAAACAAGCACACTTTGTCTCCTTGCGCACCACTCTCCTCTTTCTATCTCTCCCACATGCGGACCTGCCCCAACTCCTTCCCTCTATACATATATGTCGTGACTCTTTGCATAGCTCCCTAATGTATAATCGTTCTCGATTTCGCACATTGTTCTCTACACCATCTATTCTAGATCTCTCATGAAGTCCCTATCACACACACGATGACTCGCTTCCCTTGCGTCTCCGTTCATAGGCCAATTTCGGACAACATCAACATTGTCTCCCTATCTATACGCCATTTATGGACACAAACGACCTCTCTCTCTCTCTATCTCTCTCTCTCTCTCTCTCTCCGTCGCTAGCTCTCTCCTTCTCTTGCTCTCACACCCCTCTCCCACACACACACTCGATATCTCTTCCAAATAGTCTTCTCCCCCCGCCCGCACCCGTGCTATCTCGCTACTACACATGTCACACCATTCCCCCTTCCCTTATACTAGGTTTACATCATCAGTGGTCTCTCTACTCCACATACACTCTCTCCCTCTTACACACAAACGCGTGCACAAACACACACAGACATGCACAAACACCCATTTATCTGGATCCTCATCTCTCCCCATGTCTGCATGTGTATCTCACACACTCACTCTCTAATTATCTATATGTGTCTCCACGTTACACAACACAAAGCCCCATGTACATGTCTCTCTCTATCCTCCACACACATAGACACAAAGAATCTGTTATCATTGCCTCAGTCTCTAACATATCACACACGCACACTGTCTCTCTCTCTCGCAAACACGCTCAACAAGGGTTTCCCCATGAATAACTTACCGTCTATTCATCAACAGTCATGGCAGTACGGCAAACATGAGACGTGAAAAAGAATAAATCTACACGTGCTTAGACCACCTAGTATGACTACTAGGACTAGAGCAAGCCAAAAAGCGCGCCGCCGTCACCCCCTCCTTGTCGGCGACGCGAAAATCTTTGTTTTACACAGTCAAGAAGTCATTGTGCTAAGGCCCCACATGCTGAGGTGTTGAATAGAATGTAGATGCTAGTTTATGGAAGCAAGTATCGATAATACGTTTGTATCTCCATACTTATATTTCTTCTCTTATAAAAAACCGAGTTGGTGATGATGGTACGTGTGCCATCTTGCAATATAGACCGTCCGATCTATATCTGATGGATGGAAATTAAACTACAAGATACCCGCACCCCTCTCCACATTTGCAGACAAGGCCTTCCCTCGTTCATCCTTATCTCCAACAAACCTCTGGAACAAACTGGCCTCTGGAACAAACTGGCCTGGTGGCCGCTACCGGCGTCATCAATCCCCATGCCTCCGCTCAGTCTGACCACCAACCACCACCACACCCCACTCCTCTTCACCTTATCTCATATTTCTTGAGATATCATTAGTTTTTACATATGGGATTACTCCCGCAAGGGTCAATCACAACAAGTGTATTATAAATAAATGCATCTTGATGTTCCGTGCAATGCACGGATCTTGCTAGTACTCCTACACAAGACTAAGTTGGTGATGTTGGTGTGTCTGCCATCCGTCGTTTCTGACCATTAGATCTACATCTAATGATTGTGAGGTAAGTTGTTGCCTTTTCTCACCAACATCCCACTTGTCTACCCATTTGCAGAAAAACCCATAATTAGTATCTTAAAACCAACCACATCCCTCCCTAACCTCACCAAAACAGCCCAAGGAATATATTCTAATTGAAACATAATATATCTCTAGTGACATATGAATATCAAAATTAGAGTGTTTTGTACCAAGTTTGTGAATAAGTATCATTCTAATTATGATTCGTTGCAACGGACATGAACATTGCTAGTATTTCCAACCATGCATTTTTTTCTAGTATTCCATAGTTTCGAGTTTTACATCAAGATATTAGCCACTCATGGTTGATATTTCCTTTCAATCATGTACACATATGCACTATGTAACTAGCCTTGCTTATTGGCTTCCAAAGCTTAACTTTCACTCCTACTTACAATATGTAGAGTATTTAACAGAAAACTACCACTTTCAACCAGCCCTAGGAAGAATCTATTGTACAAAAAATAGCAAAAACATAGCCAAAATTTCTTAATCCATGCCAAAAACTACTACCTAGTACTCCTACCGATTAGGTTCATTTAAACCCATTTATGACAGGGTTGGCCCACACGTCCATGCTGACCGTTGACACATTTTGTTTGACCTTTGACATGAGGGACCCACATCTGACCTTCTATCATGTTATTCCCCCTCAAATCATTATTTTTCCTAAACATTACTTCAAACAGTATTGATGCGTGTTCGTCGGTGGCGTCGATGATGAGCGAGTTGGCCGCCGCTCCGCTGGACGGGCCGGACACCGCGCTGGCCTCCGCACGGGTTGGCAGGCTGGTCCAAGCGTGACTCACGAGCGAGCAAGCCGCCGCACTGGCCTTCGCTCAAGCCAGATGGCTGGCCTTAGCACGGCGCGCGAGAGCAAGCCGTCGCGCTGCCGTGCCAATCTAGCTAGCAAACCTTGCAGACAAGCAGCTGGACGGAGCTATCTTGGCTAGCTAGCGGCCGCGAGCGCCGGACGGAGATGGCATTCGGGCTGCCGCAACATGGGCTCCGCACCACCGATGGTTTTGACCTCGCCTTCTGCCGGAAGCGGTAGCTGTGTCCCATGGCCGAGGATGACTAGGTGGACGGGCCGAAGGTAGGAGGTCACTCGAGGATTTTTGTTGGTAAGAGCATGTACAATGGTTGATAAGGTAGTCTTATCTTAAGTCTGCCACGTATGCAAGTGGTAGTAGTTTCTTGGCATTTTAGTGGTTTCTTGCATTATTAGGGGTTTCTTATAAGGAACAATGTACGTACTACTAGGGACAAAAGGCGATTCTAGGTTGCGTTGTACTCCAATGAGTACTACTAGTGGTCGCAGGAGTGTATACCTCGTTTTGTGGGTTCGATTCCGGCCGAACGCACGTCGGCCTTTTAAAAAAAATAGTACTACTACACTTCACTGCGAGCCGATATTTTACATGGGTAGTTTGAGTTTTGAAGTCAAACGGACGTGCGACCCCATAATCTGGGTGCACTGGACAGCCTAGCCACGTGAACGGGTTTTCCTTCCCAGCATCCCGTGGCTCGCGTGCTCGCCCTAGCCGCACCTCGCTTGCAGCTTCCTCATCAGCTAGTAGCATATTTACACTAGCGCCTCCCAATTAAGCCCGAGGAGCCGAAAAAGCCTGGCGGGGCATTGGGAACTGTGCAATATGGCTCTATACGTAAAGTGCGCTACTACTACTCTGTAGCTTGTGGCGTTGCACACATGGACTTCACCCCAGTATCAGTTCTACTATAAAAGAAATTCCTCTTGACGTGTTTTTTTAAACGGAGAGAAAAGCTTTGCTTCATCTCATTCATAAAGAAGGAACTAGTAACAAAGTTCGACGAGATCCATTACACCTCCACAAATGGAAGCGAAAAGCCTAGTCTCGCTGTATCAAATAACTCAAATGTTCTGCACTCACAGTAACCGTCACCGATAAACAAGTTGCTAGTGTGTGCATGAGAGGAGTGGCTGAGTAGGCCAGCTACGTGAGAGGAGCGGCTGAATAGAGCACCGAGAGTACCCACTAGGCCACTACACAAGTGTACTTCCCCTACATTGATAGTATAGCAATGGTTCTAGAGAACAGTAGTACCCTCCACTTCCAACTGTAGCTCCTTAGCCCTGAGATTCAAGAGTTCAAAACTGGTGCACTATACTAGACTAGACTGGAAGTACAGTACATTGCACTACTAGTTGAGAAAAGTAGTACTAGTACTGCTACAGTACGAGTACATACTCCTCTGTCACATAATGTAAGACGTTTTTTGACACTAGTTGGCATGTACAAAAAACGGCAAAAACATACCCCAAATTTCTAAATCCACGCCAAAAACTACTACCTAGTGCCAAAAATTTCTTACTAGTGCTATTATTTACAATATAATGCAATCCTATAACGTTCCATAATGCTAGTACTAGTAGTAAATAATAGCCTCACCCCTTCACTGAGGAACGATCTACAGTTGGAAGGGACGAGGCCCTGCGGTTGCTACGCTCTTATCCCCTCCTCGCCAGTTCCCCTCCCCCCGAAGAGAAGGCAGTTCATTGCTACTCCCATGGATTCGCCAGGCGGTTCTCCTCCTCGTCGGGGCTGGGAGACCTTGGACGACGATCCTCTGGGAGAAATCGCACGCCGCTTCGACGTCCTCACCGCTGCAAGACTTGGTGCTTCCTGCACCAACTTTTTCAAGACGCTTCTTAAACAGGCTTGGGAAAAGGCCATGCTTGTTGGTCTTCCATGCGTCCTCGAGGAGAAGGTTCTTCTATGGGACAATCCTTGGAACAGCCCACCGCTCCCTGGCCATAGTTGCACATTGACTCCGCTAGAGTTGCCGACGTTGAGAGGTAGTCAGATTTTTTCCGATGACCAGGTCAGTAATGGAGTTCGATCATGTAGTACTTAGTTATTCCATTTCCATCCCATAATTTCTCCGCTGCCCACCGTCTTATATATAGGTCTAGGTCGGTGCCAACAAAGATTGGCTTGCATACCTCCGGCCGGATACCACCATCATTTTGCACAACATCCACAGCAGTGCGGCCGTTTCGGTAGACCCCTTCTCCACCATTGGGATCAGCCTTCCGGACTGGCTGGGCTTGAATACGTATGATGATGCCTACATGAGATTGAAGAAGATAGCAATTGCGGACCCGCCGACGAAGCGACGTGGCTACGACGATTACTATCTCATCGCGGTGTTCGACATAAGGACTGCCATCAATGCAAGAGGCAGTAACGGAATAGGCTGGCGCATGTTGGCGGCGGCAGATTTGTACCCCTACACTTTCGAAGACGTCGTGCGCCATCTAGGCCTCATCTTCGCGGTGACAAGCCAGGGGACTTGTTTCATCTGGTTGCCATCCTACGGTATGGGAGATTACAAACGGAATGCACAAACCATCATTTGCATCCCTAACGGTACTCCATTATTTTGCAGGGACCAGTCATCCCCCGAACAAAATAAGATTGCCAATCCTGGATGTGCATTTTCATCCGCGATTCGGTCTAACCTAGAACCTTGTAGCTGACTTTGGCATATTGGGATCAACTATCTTAGCAGTCGTTACCCATGGTACCACTGATGTGCAACATGGTCACACAATCTACCACAATCAGACCATCACCATCTACCCAGGTATTCCATTTTTTAACCCTCTTGCCTTCTCTTTCATTGTTGTACTAGTAGTATACTTAGTAGTACTAGTAGGAGTACTTTTTACCTTGGAGGACGCGTATAGCTAGCTAGGCCCTTGAAGACTTGAACCCACTAGCTGCCACCATTTTTGTTTTTCCATGTCTTACTATCTCATCCATGTAGCCAAGAGTGGCTATCTATAATAAGCCGGTTATTTTACTTCCTCTATACTGGAGTAGTACTATTTGCTGCACAGTATTACTGACCGCCATATTTGAGCACAACATTATTATGCATGGACCTTGACTATGTACGTCACCATGTGTCCAGATCTGGGATGCCGCGTGTACTAGATGAACGGCGCCGAGTTTGACCCCCATGATGCTACGTGGGTGCCAAGGAACACTCTTGGAGAGTATTCGCTTTTCATCGGGGATAGATACCCCATTGTGAAGCGGATGCCACCTTCCGTGCACGACACGGAAGGCCTGCCATTCATGAAGCATGGTTGTGTCTTCAGTGCGCACCGCCGGATAAACGACATCCTGGGACACGCTATCCCTGATTTTTGCCGCTTCAGCTTGGATGAGTCTCCATCATGTGGAACCAGACTAGAAAGCTGCGACAATGATTCCCTTTTCCCACCGCTATGGGTCATGCCATCCATGAAGAACACCTGGGACTGGAACCTGTAGGAGGACATGTAGCCCATCTATAACGTGTAAGTGGAGTACGGTAATTGTGAACGGTAGTGCTGTGAATATATGTAGACTAGTCATGCACAAATTTATCACATGAATTGGAGATGAACTTGTGTGGCATACTGGCATTTTTCCTTTAGAATTTATTACTAGTAAATGTGTTATGTGTACGTGCAACTTGTGTGGTTGTTGCATGGGTTCCAACATGCTCTTTGAGAAAAAAAAAGGTGGCACAGCTTTGGATATACGTGATGTGGCGGCATCATGCAGTAGCATCGTTCGCTATAGTTGTAGTATACTCCTACTAGGACGACAACTCCTATAAAACCTTACTCTTGGCTCTTTGCCTCTTCGGGAGGTTCAATAGTTCGTACTCGTGTGAACCTTGCACTTGGCTCTTCGCCTCTTTGGAAGGTCCAACAATGATGATACTACAGTACAATATGCTTCTGGCAATCTGACACCGATTGAACTGCTGCATGTCCACCGTGAGGGCAAGGGCGAGGGCGAGGGAGAGGGAGAGGGAGAAGGTGCTTTAGTCAAAACCCTCTCCTCGTCCTGTGAACCACCGCGTGCATGGGCGAGGGAGAGGCGTAGTAAGCAAGCTTCTCCTCATTCGGCGAGTTGATGGGACACATCAAAGCAGTACTAGTACTAGTAGTAGTCCATAATGCGTCCTTTCCGATTAATATGGCTTAATTTGAAACAAGAAAAATACACCGACTGTCAACGTATGTAACAATATGCTCTTTATGGTCACTATATATAGTTTTGCGGCGATTATACGATCACTAGCTCATCGTAGAGCACCGTATTGCACCCTACTGACTGGCCACACAGTCGACGTGGCACTTTGTTGACTGGTTAAATTGTCACCTGGTTTCTGGGTCACACCTGTCAGTTGGCAGAGCAAAAAAATCGGTTAAACAAAACTATACGTAGGCGCGACATGAGTCCAACGAGTGCTTGCACGTGTCCTCCCTCGGTCTTCCAACAAAGAGTGTACATCGGCTATAAAACAAAGAGTGTAGTACATGATGTACATCTACACCTCCAATGCATTTAGCCTTTAATCTAAATCGATATTGATTGAATAATGCACCAACTTGTGCTGTAGGTATAGGCTACATGTCTATCCTTAGTTATAGCATGCAACGGCCTTAATTTAATCTTCTTATCTCAATGGTCGCATGCACACATAAGTCTGCTACTTTTGGGCGTTAATTATGCTCTGGTCAATGTGTAAATCTCTAAATGTACAGTCTTTCACGGGCGTAGGGAGTAGGTTGAGCACTTGAGCGTGAGCGTGTGTGTTGCGTCATGTGCTGTGTGCCGCATGGGTGCGTGAGTGTTGCGAGCGTCCATGTGTATGTGTGAGTGTTGCATGCTGCATGCATGCATGCATGCATGGGGCTTACTCCCTCCCATTGACATGTTCATATTTCAAGCTTCCTCTATTCCCTCCCTATGGTGATACTCCCTCTGTTCCCAAATAGTACGGAGTAAAAGCCTCCCTCTGTTCCCAAATACGGAGTATTTGTCTTTCTACATATTTCAACAAGTGACTAGGTACGGAGCAAAATGAGTGAAGTGAGCGTAGAGGCATAGGGATACTGTAGAAAGGAAGTCCTCGTGATCCATTATTCCCCATCTCGGTGAGAGAGAACTATTCAACTAGTCTTCACAGTGAAGTGACAATACACGCTGCAGCAGATGGGACACGTAATTAATAAGCTGAACTAGCGTGTTGGTGTTACTAAATCAGCCTTACCCAGTACTGCCATCATGTTTGCCAGTAGAGCACGCTTCCGCAAATACGCCTACGCACCTCTGTCCTCCATTGACTGACATATGGGCCCTCTTGAGGTAGACCCACATGTCATCGGTGTAACTATTTACACTCTGAAGGACGGTATATCCTGGTAGTAGTACTAGTAGAATTGAGATTTAATGCACTTTCTTCCCCGTCTTCCACTCTTCTTCCTCCTCTCTTCTTCTTCCTCCTCTCTTCCCCATCATCGGCCGCACACCATTTACCCCCGCTCACTGCTCGCTCGCCCGCGCCATCTTCCTTGGTAGCTCGCGCATACCATATCCCCCCGCTCACTGCTCGGCCACACGAGGAGAAGCTTCTTCGCTCGCCCGCCTGAATCCACTTCCCCGCTGGCTCGCAGGCACCGAAAACCCCAATGGCAGAACCAACTGACACGCAGAGCCGCGATTGGAATTCCCTCCCCGATGTTCTCTTGGAGCAGATCTGTAGTCGTATGGACCTACTCAGCACTGTCTGTCTGGCCGCATGCTCCGTGTCTTTGTACTGCCTACTCGTCTGCAACCGGCCGGCTCTTTTCAAGACACGCTGCTTGCTGATGCCCAATCCTCGCAGGTGGCCTAGACACCGACTTGACGATCCTATGGAGGTTGCCGTGGTGCCCCTCGACATGCTACCACTACCCGTCCACCTGTCGTTCATGCGCGACCACTACTGGGCGAGCATGAAGGCCAACTGGATCGTCCTCATCCACCACACCGGTAGTCCGTGGCGTCTCGTGCATATCTACACCCAGCGAGAGATCACCCTTCCATCGTTGGATACCGCCGCCATCGAGCCTCGCGGCCCGGCGGACACTCCTGCCTACTATGCACGAGACACGTCAAGCTTTTGGCTGGACCTCTGTTTGCAGAAAGTTGTAATCTGTGAAGTGCCCACACCATCCGAAGACTACATGGATTACAAGCTCATTGCCTTGTTTAACATGGGATTAGTCTATCTGGAATCCGGTCGCCATACATGGTTATGGCTCATCATCAATCCTATTGAGGCAACATTTCTGTCTGATGCTATAGTGCATGATGGCATCATTTACGCGGTGGACGCATAGATTGGCTGCCTATACTGGTGGAATCTATCGTCGTGTAATTGTCCTATCTCATCACATCTTTACCTTATGAATACGAGTGCCTGTTCATTTGTTACAGATTTAGAATGCATAGCATGTCTATAACCACATCATTGTTATATGTTCCTCTCATTTCCTAGATTTTTATGACCACACATGTTATTGTTAGAGTTGATATGAGAACAATTGGCATCTAATGATTGTTAGAATACATATTATGAGCATAACATCATGATTGCTATATGTTACTCTCGTTTACAAGATTTTTATAACAACACATGTTATTGCTTAGAGTTGATATGAGAATAGTAGTAGTAAGCGCTATGGTAGAATATGAGTAGGCATTGTCATGGCTGTTATCCTCTCATTGGTACATAATGTTTGAACCATGACATATTGCTATAATATGAAAGCCATTGGCTTATTTTTTTAACTTGGGGTATTATTATGACCACGACATTGCAATTCTCTGTCTATGATATGTGTCACTGTTATAATAATCTTAATTCCACACATACTCTGAACATGATTGTTTATTTTTGTCCTTTTGGTCTCCAATTTGAATTGTTTAAGTAGACGCAAAGCACTGGCCTTCATGATTCCATGACCTGGAATCATACCAGCTGATGGGTGGTGGTTTATCGCTCGTTCAGCTGACGATGGTCATTTGATGCTCATTCACACGTACCAAATTGACCAAACCATTACATCAAACCACATGCAGTATAATGTGTGGGGTGTTCGTGGCATTGATGGCTATGGCTGCTTCGTCTTCGAGAAAGACCCCAGCTCCGTTGGGCCAGGCGTATTCAGCTGGAGGCGGGTTTACAGCCTCGGCAACCACTCGTTCCTCGGGCTCAATTATCTGATCATCCAACCAATCATCGATCATATCACCGGTGATGATTACTGTGCTATGAAACTTCCATTCGCGAGGGGGGCTGTGTTTACACATCATACCATGGGTTTCATGAATCACCATATCCAGAGATTCGTCGACACAGCTTGTTGCCAGATAATCTTCAGTGTGTGAAAGGCATCAAGCTTCCATGTAATGGATGGCTTTTGCAAACCCAACATGCGGCGATGTGGTTCATGCCAACAAATATGCACAACTTGATTCGTACTGATATCTAGATCGAGTCATGTATTCTGCTGCTGTAGCACGACCCTCTTTTGTTGGATATTATGTACTGTTGTTAGTTCGAAGCACTCCTCTGGTTTGAAGGATAGATACCTTCTTGGGATCAAGTGCATCCTAACTCACCTGCGTAGGATGTACTGATA
>NC_041393.1:254912022-254928794 GCF_002162155.2 Triticum dicoccoides
TTCAAGTGCGTACTTGTTAGTTAAACCTATGTATAAATTGTGACACTAAATACGACTAGTAAGTAGTACAGTAGGAGTACTAGTATACGTCGGTCAAATTATTCATCAGGTCCACAAATTGAATTGACGTGACAAAACGCTGCACGTGAGGTGACACAAGAATCCCGGTAGCATGTTCGGGTATTCTGGACTTCAGATTTGGAGTACCACTTATTTGTCGAAATCTTTCATCATTCACTTAAAACAGTCGATTGATCATACGTTGAGTACCATATAACTGGAATTACCGATGCAAGTCGAAGAAGGATTGGTCGGTGCTACCGACTGGCGTCAAGTTCGATCCCACGGATCAGGAGTTGATTGAGCACTTTGAGGCCAAAGTGAGTGCTGATAGCGTGAGATTTCAGTCCCTCGTAGATTTGTTCATACCAACCATCGACAGCGAGCACGGCATATGCTACACCCAACCTGAGAAACTTCCAGGTAAGACACCGATCGGCCGTCTACTTGCACAAACATATTCCTTTGTTTATAGCTCTATTTTTCTTTTTAGACGCAGACCTGGTGAAGCAATTACAATTTGACAGTTA
Source organism: Triticum dicoccoides (assembly GCF_002162155.2). Classification (NCBI taxonomy): domain Eukaryota; kingdom Viridiplantae; phylum Streptophyta; class Magnoliopsida; order Poales; family Poaceae; genus Triticum; species Triticum dicoccoides. Next base: position 254,912,613 of record NC_041393.1, read on the forward strand.
ATAAAAAGTGAAACAAGTGGTTGCAACATGCCAAAGATGTTATGAAAATGCCAACAAGGTACACTAAAACCTGTATTCCACAATACTGCAGGTATCACACTGAGTGGCCTAAGGAAGCATTTCTTCCAAGGCAATTTCAGGGCGTTCAAAAGGGGCACGTGGACGCGTTGCAAGATACAGTCGGAGTGCAGCATGCACGCGATGTGGCACAAGACCGGCAATACCTTGCCGGTGATGGTCAACGGCCCGCAGACGGGCAGCAAAAAAGGTTCTGGTTTTGCACACCAACAAGAACTTCGACCAGAAGAGGACCAACTGGGTGATGCACCAGTACCACCTCGGGGACCTGGAGCAAGAGAAGGAGCGGGAGCTGGTCCTCTGCAAGATTTTCTACCAAACGAACACTAGGGCCAGGAGTAAAAAGACTATAAGTTAGTTTGGTATTGGTAGTTGTACTACCTTGTCGTCCGCAAGTTGGTATTGTTGTTAACGATCTTTTGGTATGAACTTGCATTTGCTTCCAACCATCATGCCAAGGGTCGACGTGGATATAAAACTAAATCATTTGTTTCGAAACGAATTTTCAGGCACCTGATATTTATTTGATGGGTAGCATAAGCACCCGCCGTTCGAATTCCCAGTTCTCCAATTTTTTCGAAACAAGTGCACGCACTCATTATCACGATAAAAAAACAATATCCGTGCTGCATCCCAGTTATCAATCTGTACTTGCAGAATTCTCTCGTTTATTGAGCACGTATATTGTTTTTTCAGGTCGAGCAAGTTTCAACTGGGCTGTAGACTGCCCAGTGTTGGTTTTGTTTTTAACAGCCCCATCCCATGACGACAACGGGGAACAAAGATCCAGCAGGTATCTATTGGCCTCTGGCCCGCCAGCGTTAGTTATATTTTGTCTTACAACATCCACAGGCAGTTTTTTTACTAAATCAAAAACACAGCCCAGTTCTAGTTTCCTCTTGAAATGCATGTCCTACATCCGTTTTCTAATCTCTACCCATAGTTTTACTAGTTCATATACACGTATCATTATATTGAAAACACATAAAATTCCCTTTTCATATTTACATCCTTATTTTTGTTGTTTTTTCCCACCCAGCGCTGATTTTTTTACCACTGGTTTTCCCTTAAACCAACTCAATTGTCCCATGTCTTATTTGCTTACAAAAACAAAACAATTTTTTTGGCAAATCAATAAGTTCTTAAAAAATGTTTATCATTTCGGGATTACAATAGTTCGGACTCCACCGAAATATGCAAAATAAGGTTGAACTTTTTGACCATGGTCCTGGGCAGAAAATGCGCTGTAATAAATTACTTAAGAATTAACAAATGGGCTGCAAATTACAAAAAATAGAAAATGGGCTTTATGTTGTCTGCCACAGATTTGGAGGCTGACTTGTGGGGCTACTAAGTTCATGCGTACACAAGGTTTCTCAAAAAAGAAAATTAGTCAACAATCGACTCTACCAGCGTCAGACCATTAGATGTCAACCTAACGGCAATCATGCTTCTTTAGTCTCTCATCTTCCTGCCCCAGCTGCCCAAACAAGCGCCATTGGAACCTCCTGCTCCCGCCTCCCGTGGCCGGCAGTGCTGCAGGGCAGGCCTCACGGCCCCATCATACTCGCATCCCTGGCCTGTCTATCCCTCTACTCACCCACACCTCCTATTATTTTCCAGCGACGGCAGCCGAACCAGTCAACCCTCGTACTCTCCACCGCGTGGGCAGCCATTGCCGTGTCTTCCCCGGATCCGTGTCGTTCCCTTTGTAGGACTCGCCATCGTCCACCGCCCTGGTGCTCTCGATGCGGCGTGGTCAACAATGTCCATCCAACGGCCATAGTGCTTCTTCAACCTCTGGTCTTCTTGCCCCAGCCGCCCAAAGCAGCGCCAGTCGTGCCGCATGCTCCTGCCTCCCGTGGCCGGCTGTGCTGCTGCAGAGGCCTCACCGTCCCCATACTACTCCCACCGCTGGCCAGGCCATCCCTCCACTCCATGCACCCACACCCCCTGTTATTTTGTGGCGACGACAGCGCAGCCGAAGCAGTGAACCCTCGTACTCCTCTCTATGTGGGCATCCACTGCCGCGTCTTCCCCGGCTCCGCGCCGTCCCCTTCCTAGGCCTCGCAGTCGTCCACCGCCGTGGTGCTCTCGGCATGGCGTGGTCAATGTGGTCAACAACCGACTTCCATCAGAAGATTACTGTATGTGGAGAGGCTGACAGCAGGGTCCATGGCAGCCGCAAGGAAGTGCCTCCTTATTACGTGCAAAATAATTATTCCTCCACCTCACAACAAGGACCCACCGGACGGGGCACCAGTATTTCATGGAAAACACGTTTCCCCCTGACTGTTGGGACCCACCGGACGGGCCACCGTATATCGCGAAAAAAAAATTTCCCTTGACTGCTGGGACCCACCGAACGGACCACCGTATTTTGCGAAAAAATGTAACCCCCGCTGTCAACTCGGACCCACCGGAAGTGCCTCCTTATTACGCACAGAAAAATGAATACTCCCCCTGCTAGCTGGGACCCACCATGGTGGGAGGCTGACTTGTGGGCCTACTAAGTTGACAAGGATGGAGGGCTTTGTCAACTTAGTCAATATAAATGATTCTAGCTCTAGTGACCGTACGATGTCCATCCAACGGCCGTCGTGTTTCTTCAATATCTACTCTTCCTTCTCCAGCTGCTCAAACAAGCGCCGGCGGGACTGCCTGCTCCCTCCTCCCCGCGGCCGGTTGTGCTGCCGCGCAGGCCTCACCGCCCCACTGTACTCCCATCATTGTCCTAGCCATCCCTGTACTCACCCACACCTGTTGTTATTCTCCGGCGAGGGGCAGACGAACCAGTAAACCCTCATGCAGTCGTACTCCCCTCCGCGTGGGAAACAACTGCCGAGTCTTCCCTACCTCCATGTCGTTCCCTTCCTAGGCCTCACCGTCGTCCATCGCCCTGGTGCTCTCGGTGCGGCCTGGTCAACATGGTCAACAACCGACATGCATCTGAAGTGGACTGTACGTGGAGAGGCTGACAGCTGGGTCCATGGCCGCAAGCAAGAAAATGCCTCCTTATTATGCGCAAAATAATGATTCCTCCACCTGACATCGGGGACCCACCGAAAGGGCCTCTGTATTTTGCGAAAAAATGTTACCGCCGCTGACAGCTCGGACCCACCAGCTATATCTTCGCACGCAAGGAACTGCCTCCTTGTTACGCACAAAAAAAATTAATACTCCCCCTGCTAGCTGGGACCCAGTATAGTGGCAGGCTGACTTGTGGGCCTACTAAGTTGACAGGGATGGAGGGCTTTGTCAACTTAGTCAATATGCACGATTCTAGCTCCAGTGACTGTACGATGTCCATCCAACGGCCGTAGTGCTTCTTCAACCTCTGGTCTTCTTGCTCCAGCCGCCCAAACCAGCGCCGGTCATGCCTCGAGCTCCTGCCTCCCGTGGCCGGCTGCGATATGGCGGAGGCCTCACCGCCCTACTACTCCCACCACTGGCCAGGTCATCCCTCTACTCACCCACACACCTTGTTATTCTGCGGCGACGGCAGCCTCACACCGCAGCGAACCAGTGAACCCTCGTACTCCTCTACGCGTGGTAATCCACTGTCGCGTCTTCGCCGGCTCCGCGTCCTCCCCTTCCTAGGCCTCGCCGTCGTCCACCGCCCTAGTGCTCTCGACGCGGTGTGGTCAACATGGTCAAGGAACGGCTTCTATTGGACGTGCATTGTACGTGGAGAGGCTGACAGCTGTGTCCACGGCCACGGCAAGGAAGTGCCTCCTTATTACGTGCAAAATAATTATTCATCCACATGACAGCAGGGACCCACCAGACGGGCCACCGTATTTCGCGAAAAAAACATTTCCCCCTGACTGCTGGGACCCACCAGCTACATGTTCGCATGCAAGGAAGTGCGTCTGGGCAAAAAAAACAATTCACCCCCCTGACTGCTGAGACCCACCAGCTACATCTTCGCAGGCAAGGAAGTACGTCCGGGCAAAAAAAACGATTCGCCCCCCTGACTACTGGGACCCACCAGCTACATCTTCGCAGGCAAGGAAGTGGCTGATAGTCGGGACCCACCCGGTCGAAGCATATGTAGCATTGTCATTCTGGTCGTGAACATGTACGTACATATATACTGGTGGATGTAGAGGCACGTACGTGTCATAGTAGAGGCGCGCACATAGCATGTACACGTACATACAGCGGCTAGGGTGCAAGAAAGAAAATACGGCCACGTATGTGTACATAAGGGCGGGGTCTCGAACACCTACTCGCGCATACGTACGGCGAGGGCTCGTGTACATGGCTGGGTTAGAACGGAGAAACAACGTTGTCGTCGTGTTCATGGGGAGGCAACGGAATGCATCGTGTTCATTGGGAGGCAATGAAATGCGTCGTGTTCATTGGGAGGCAACGGAACGCGTGGGAGCCAACTGGCTGGGTCAGAACGGAATGCGTCGTCGTGTTCATCAGGAGGGCTTGGACGGAACAGGCGATGGAAACGAGGCCTGGCCTACCGCAGAACGGAGGAAACAGCCTTGTGTTCGACCGGCCATGTTCGAAACGGGATCGTGTTCATCGGGAGGGGTCTCGCGTAACGCAAAACGGAGGAAACGGACCTCCTACGATCGAAACGGGGGTCCTAATGATCAGGAGGGGTGTGTTGTACCGCAAAACGGAGGAAACGGACTTGTGTTGGAGCGCTACGGTCGAAATAGGGGTCCTGTTGATCGGGAGGGGTGTGGCGTACCGCAAAGCAGACGAAACGTGTCGGTGCGAGGGCGACACCTATGGGATCACGAGAATCCCTACTACAGTTGCGGGGCGCGGGGTTGCGAGAAGGGCGGATCGAACAGATAGCACATGGGTTCTTTTATCCAGGTTCGGGCCGCGAGGATGCGTAAAACCCTACTCCTGCTCTGGTGGCTTGTTTATCTGTGTTCTCAGGCTAGCAATGGGGCGTGAAGAGCTCCAAAAAGCCGAATCCTCCTCCTGGTCGCCTTGGGCCTCCTTTTATAGGAAAAGGGGTTGCCACAGTGGCACACAGGAGGTGGAAAGGGCACAGTGATACGAGTTTATCCCTCGCATTACATGACAAAGTGCATTTAATGCCTCTTGCTTAGGTGTCCTCGCTTTATCGGGGACGGGGGAGAACCCAGTCTTGTCCGTCGCCACTCCCTTTCGTGTCGACACGCGCCCTGGCCAGCGGTGCCCGTGGCGCCATGTAGGCAGGCAGGCAGCTGAGGTGCCGTAGCGGTGGGTCTCCACGAAGATCTGCTCGTCGCCACGCAGGTGCCTGCCCGACTGGTTGGGTCGACAGCTGCATGCGAACGGTGATGGAGGTTGGAGTTGGCGTGGGCCTGATGGTGGCCCTACGGATGTCCTTGGCAAAGGCCTCGCCGTAATCCCGGTAAGGGTCTTGCTGGGGCCTCGACAAGGGCCTTGCCGTGGCGCCTGCTGTCGTTCTCGGCAAGGTTCTTGCCGGGGGTCTTGTGGTCCTCCTTGGCTAGGATCCCGCCAAGGGTCGTCATCTTCTATAGTGTATATCTGATCTTGAATGTCTTCACAAAGATCTGCATGCCACCACGGGGATGTCTCCCAAATCCTTGCCCCACGGGGGCAGCGGACTCAAGGGTGATTCGCTCCATAGGTGTGGGGCGAGCTGCCACGGCAAGGGTCTTGCCGGGTTTGCTAAAACCGTCCCCCAGCAAGGATCTTGCTGGGGGAGTCTGCTTCATCCCCTTTGCTCTTTTTGGTCTTGGTCTTGGCGTCGTTCCGCTCCTTTCGAGCTTTGGCATTACCTTGGCTCACCTCCCTTGCCTTGCCGGTGCGGTGGTGTCCGTGGCTCGGACTTCCCGTGCACAGTTATAGGGGTACAAAAAGTGCACCCCCCCTTTTTGTACACCGACAGGAGCCCCCGGGCCTGGGCCACACGTAAGCGCAATCGCGTCATTGGGCTAGGCCCAAAAACGGTGCACGGGCAGGCGGGGTGGTTTTTACCGTGGTAAGTTTCTTCGCGCGCTGTGCTTCTCATGCCTCCCGCGCGTGGTTCGGCATGGGGAGGCGTGTGTGACGTGGGCGGCATGCGTGGGGCTGAGCTCTGCGCGCATGCGTCATGTCGTAGTAAAAGGGGGCGGTTCACGCCTTCCCCATAAACGGAGGGAGGCGTGGAGGCTCGGCCCATTTACTGAACGGGGCCGGGGCGTGGTCTTCAAGGCATCCACTCCCCATGATCACGGGGTGGGGAGAGGTTGCCTCACCCGTCGCCTCGGTCCCGCATGCCTGCCACGTAGTTCTCATGCGCTCGGGGTGGCGAACGGTGGAGGCGGGAAACCGGGCCGTCGCGGGCCGGGAAAGCGGGTTGGTCTCAGTTCCCTGCGCCTTTCGCATCTCGCTTGGCTGAGCGGGGCGGCCGAGCCCCCACCCCGGCACTTTATAAAGAACGGGAGGGGGAGGAATGGCATCCCGCACTCTTCCATCTCCTCCTTTCTTCAGCTTCTGCCCCCCCTCCCTCCATCCGCCATGGAGAGAGGGAATCCTGGCTCTTCAATAGTGGTGGCGAGGGTCGCCGCTCGACAACGCGTCCTTCCTTCTCCTTCACCTGCGGCGGCAGAGCGAGCCACGAGGGGAAGGGGGAGGGGGCGAGGCCGCGTGCGAGGCCGTGGGCAAGGCCGAGGTGCTCAGGGAAGAGGAGAACGGTGCGGCGCGTCGGTCTTGCTTCCGCTAGTAGTTCCTCCCCCCATGGAGGGGCACGTCGGGGATAACCCTTGCGAGTTCTTCGTCAGGCTGCGCTGGTCGCCTCGCCGTCGTCTTCGTCTCCCGACTCCATTCGCGAGCGAGATGGACCTGGATCCGTCGGAGTCATTGCGGTTGCACATGAGGGGCTGTTGGATCAGCGGTACGCGAGCTCGCGTCGACTTTCCAGCCCCTCACGTGATGTACCTTGGTCGAGGGTGGAAGACGTTCACCCATATCCACCGCTTGACGGTGGGGCTCACCCTCCACTTCAAGCTGATGGAGGGCGGCCTCCTCTCCGTCAAGGTCTTTGGGTGCTTCGGGACTCGGGCAAGGTGCTCTGTGGAGAGCTCTTCTGATAGCGAACACTCCTCCTCGTGCGGGAGTGACGAGGAGGACAGCGGCAGCGACGACGAGGGTAGCAGGCGGCAGGATGACGGGTCCGACTAGGTGTCGAGCGTCGCTCCGTGCGGCACCGGCGATCCCATCATCCGTGTCGCCGGCTTCCTGAACTTCTCGGGGTCGTCTCCTTGGGCGGTTGGCGTTGGGAGGCTGCGGAAGAGGAAGAGGGCGGGCGGCAAAGCTGTCAAATCAGAGTACGCGGGCACCGACGCTTCGACGTGTGCTGACGTCCTGCCGCCTTGTCTTCGAGCTTTGCTTCCGGCACCGCCATCACCATCCAGCCTTCGGACGGTCACCGAGATGTTCTCTTGGTGTCTTCTGCCACCCGTAGCTCGCCTAGGCGCCCCTTTTGCCCTTGTTGCCTCCTTGACCTGCCTCCTGAGGAGACGGACAAGAAAGGGGTTACGAGCACCTTATCTCTTTTTAGTTTGTAAGCCTTTGGGACTTAGCTGAATTTAAAACGTGTAATCCCATCATTCATGTTTTTCATTCCCCATGGGCTATACCTGAGTGGAATGTTTTTAATGAGAAAGGGATGCTTGCTGGTTCATTTGTTTGTGGGTAGGACCCACGACAAGGAGTAAATCCTTGATATCCCAAGATAAACATTTCCTTGCCCGGCAACAGGCCCTGTCGTCTTCCCACTTCGCTCGACCTTTCTCACGCTTTCACGGAGGCAGGGATGAGGTGGGTTCAGGCTCCTCGTTTCACCTTTTCGCTGCCGCAACTACGACCAGACCTGGCCCCAGGGACGAGCCCTAGGGCCTAGAGCTTTAGGGGAGCACTGTAGCTTTGGGAAAAAACAAGATTTCACATACCTCAGTCCATAAGGGAATGCATGATAAGGGATGAAGAACTTCTCTGAAGCTGTAGCCCCCGGCAACACTAGTTTGCCGTGGGTGAACCTTTGTACTTGCAGCTCCCCAGCAATACTGGCTTGCCGGGGTCTAGATGTCGGCTTGTCCCTCTTTCCTTTTTCATCCTCAAGTGATCCGGCAAGGATATCTGTGAGCCCTGCGAACCGAAGAAGATAAAAAGTACGTTGAAGGGACGCACACTCAACCTCTAAGCTAGGGGTTAGGCGCCGTTAAGCACTATCAACCCTAACCAAGGACGAGACTCGACCTAGCATGCATGCTATAACTTAGGGCGCCAGCGCTTCATTTATTTATGCTCAGGGTCTGCGCCTGGCTTTGTAACAAGGGTTACATGCATCATCGGCAATGCTTGTACAAAAGGTGGCTTGCCGGGGGGGCCCGGCAAGCCGCGCCTCACGGGTAAAACTTGCGAAGATGCTCAATGTTCCAGGAGTTACTCACCGGAACAGCATCTTCGGTCTCCAGGCAGACTGCGCCAGGCCTGGTGACTCGTATTACCCGGTAAGGGCCTTCCCACTTTGGCGTCAACTTGTTGGAATTCTTGGCCGATTGAACGTGCCGAAGGACAAGGTCGCCTTCCTCAAGGCTTCGGGCATGAACCTTGCGGATATGGTAGCGGCACAAGGCTTGCTGGTAGCGTGCTGCTCTTATAGCCGCCCGAAGACGATCTTCCTCAAGGAACACCGCGTCATCCTGCCGCACTTGCTCTTGCTCAAGCTCGTCATAAGCAAGCACTCGAGGTGAGCCGTATATGAGTTCAGTGGGGAGAACTGCTTCCGCCCCGTATACCAGGGCGAAAGGTGTCTGGCCGGTGGCTCGATTCGGCGTCGTCCTAATCGACCAAAGAACCGTCGGCAACTCATCAATCCAGTGCCTTCCACTCTTGTGCAGCCTGCCAAAGGTCTTGGTCCTCAAGTCTTGCAGTACTTCAGCATTTGCCCTCTCAGCTTGACCATTGCTTTGCGGGTGAGCAACGGAAGCAAAACAGACTTTGCTGCCGAGGTGTTGGGTATATTGCATGAAGGTGCGGCTTGTGAACTGGGTGCCGTTGTCGGTAAAACGGCACACTAGTCCCTTGAAGAACTTGACGGCTGACTGAGCTGTGACCTTCCTCACAGCCTCCACCTCTGGCCACTTTGTGAACTTGTCGATCGCAACGTACAAGTAGTCAAAGCCCCCGACAGCGTGGGGGAAAGGGCCCAGTATGTCGATCCCCCAGACCGAGAAGGGCCAGGAGAGAGGAATGGTTTGGAGGGCTTGAGCTAGCTGATGGAGCTTCTTTGAATGGAACTGACATGCTTCACACCTGGTGACTAGTGTCGTCGCATCCTGGAGGGCGGTGGGCCAGAAGAAGCCTTGCCAGAATGCCTTGCCGGCAAGGGCCCTTGCCCCAATGTGGGATCCACATATGCCTCCGTGTATCTCCGCCATTAGCTCCAGTCCTTCCTCTTGAGGGATACACTTCAATTTCACACCGTTCGGCCTCTTTCTGTACAGTAAGTCATCGACGAACTGGTACATGGTAGAGCGACGGGCTACTTTCTCCGCTTCTTCCTGCTCCTCGGGAAGTTCCCTTGTTTGGAGGAATCGGACAGTATGTTGTGCCCATGCTGGAGCCTAGGGCTCGACGGCGAGGGCTAAAGGCATTTCCTCCGCGATAGGAGTGGCTGTGTCGATGGTAAGAGCGTGACGCTCCGCCGGAGCCAGTCGTCCCGTGGCGGGCTCAGTATCCTCGACAACATCCTTCCCAGCGGCTCCGGGGAGCTCAGCGGGAAAGTACTTGCTGGGCCCTGATTTCCTCCTCTTATTCTGCTCTATTGATGGATCAACGGATGGCTGAGTTAGCTGAAGCACAAAGGTACCTGGTTCCATAGGTAGCTTGAGGGCAGCGTGTTTTGACAGGTAATCAGCGATATCGTTCTCCGCTCGGGGAACGTGTTCAGCCTATATACCATCGAAACGCTCTTCCAGCTTTCTCACTTCATCGACATAGTCCTTCATCAATGGGCTCTGGTAATCCTTGTTGACTTTCTTGATGACAAGCTGCGAGTCCCCCCTGACGATGAGTTTTTCGATTCCGAGGTCCGCCGCGATCCTAAGACCGGCAAGCAGCCCTTCGTACTCTGCCGTGTTGTTGGTTGACACCTCCCTGGGAAGTGCATCTAGATCACGTACTTAAGGTCCTCTCCGGTAGGCGCGACAAGCAGTACGCCAGCCCCGGCGCCTTGTAAGGAGAAAGCTCTGTCAAAGTACATGATCCAATTACAACTTGCCTCCTTGCCGGGGAGAGTAGTCTCTTGGGCTTCCTCGTCAGGCGTTGCGGTCCATTCTGCAATGAACTCCGCTAGGACTCGACTCTGAATTGTCGAAGTGCTTTCAAACTTGAGGCCAAAGCTAGACAGCTCCAGTGCCCATTCCATGATTCTTCCCGTTGCATCCGGATTGTGCAATATCCGCTACAGAGGGAAGCGAGTGACGACAGTAATCTCGTGCGCCTGGAAGTAGTGATGCAGCTTCCTCGAGGCCATAAGAAGGCTGAAGAGCAATTTCTACACGCCGGAGTACCTTGATCTAGCCCCCTGCAGGAGGGAACTAACAAAGTAGACCGGGTGCTACATCATTTTCTTCTTCGGCGGCACGTTAACTAGCTGTGTCGTCTCGGCATTGGTGGTGTCGGGCTCTGCCACCGGCATATCCCCGTCGTCAACCTCTCTCTGCGCCACCAGTGCGGCGCTGACCACCTGGTCTGTTGCCACCAGGTATAGCAGCAACGGCTCCTGCGTCCTAGGCGCAACTAGTATTGGCGCGGAGGAGAGGTACTTTTTCAAACCTTGCAATGCTGCCTCGGCTTCTGGCGTCCACTCCATCGAGCCCGCCTTTTTCAGGATCTTAAAAAAGGGAAGGGCGCGCTCGGCAGACTTGGAAATGAACCTGCCCATGGCGGCGACGTAGCCAGCAAGCCGACACACATCCTTGATTCGCTTGGGCGCCTCAATCTGCTCTATAGCTTTGATTTTGTTCGGATTGGCCTCTATCCCATGTTGTGACACCAAGAACCCGAGAAGCTTGCCGGACGGGACGCCAAAGACGCACTTCTCAGGGTTAAGCTTGAGATTGATCTTGCGCAGGTTCGCAAATGTTTCTTGCAAATCTGGTATGAGGGTTGCCCTGTCCTTGGTTTTGACCACTATGTCATCCATATAAGCTTCCATATTTCTATGGAGCTGGGGTTCAAAACCAATCTGGACCGCCCTTGCAAACGTCGAGCCAGCACTCTTCAACCCGAAAGGCATCCACATGAAACAATACGTACCACATGGGGTGATGAATGTTGTTTTCTCTTTGTCTTCTCTTGTCATGAAGATCTGGTGGTAGCCGGAGTAGGCGTCGAGGAATGACAGCAGATCACACCCAGCCGTGGAGTCAACAATCTGGTCGATGCGCGGCAACGGGAAGGGGTCTTTAGGGCAAGCCTTATTGATATCTGTGTAATCAATACACAGTCTCCATTTCCCATTTGCCTTGCGCACCACGACCGGATTAGCCAACCACGTTGGATGGAGCACTCCTCTTACCAAACCCGCTGCTTCTAGTTTCTGGATCTCTTCTATGATAAACTCTTGTCGTTCCAAATCTTGCTTTCTGACCTTCTGCTTGACGGGCCGCGCATGAGGGCAAACAGCAAGGTGGTGCTCAATCACCTCCCTGGGAACACCGGGGATGTTGGAAGCTTGCCACGCAAACACATCGACATTCGCCCGCAGGAAGGTGACGAGCGCGTCCTCCTATTTGTCGTTAAGGGTGGAGCTTATGGTAAAAGCTCCTCCCGTGCCGTCCTCATTAACACAGACCTTCTTGGTTCCCGGCGGTATGGCCCTGGGCTTCTTGTTTCCGTCGGTGGAGCTCTCTGGCACGTCCTCGATGGCAGCGCTACACTCCGAAGAGGTGCGCTTGCCGGAGTGGGTGTCCGAGGTCTCCCCGGTCCTCTTCTTCTTCTTCCCTCCCAGGGTCCCAGCGGCAGGAGCAAGTGCCCTAGCGGTGGCAGCTGCAGCAACTGCTTGCTGGTATAGTTGGTCAGCGCAAACTAGCGCATCTTCCTTGTCGGAGGGGATGGTGATGATTGTCAAAGGTCCCGGCATCTTCAGGGTGTTGTAGGCGTAGTGTGACGCTGCCATGAACTTGGCCAGCGCTGGGCGGCCAAGGATCCCGTTGTAGGGCAAGGGGATCTTGGCAACATCGAACACGATCCTCTCCGTCCTGAAGTTCACGTCACTTCCAAAAGTCACAGGCAGCGTGACCTTTCCCTTAGGTTGGATTCCTCCCGGGTTGACCCCCTGAAACGTGCCCGTCTCTTCGAGGTCTCCATCAGGAATCTGTAGTTTCTCGATCACGGCAGGCGAGATCAAGTTCAGACCGGCCCCGCCATTGACCAGCATCTTCGTCACCTTGAGGTTACGTATTGTTGGTGAAACCAACAATGGCAAGCACCCGACCGCAGTAGTGCGATCAGGGTGATCCTCAGTGTCGAAAATGATGGGTGTGCTGGACCACTTCAGCGGCCTTTGGGCATCAAACGACGGCTCTGCCGCTGTAATCTCTCGCGCCCACTGTTTAAGCCGGCGGTGAGAAGTATGCAGCGAGGCGCCGCCGTCGATGCGCATGGCCTCTGTAGCTTTCTGAAACTCTTGGTCGCCGAATTGGTCATCCCCTTCGTGATCGTTGTCTTCTAGCTTTTTGTCACGGCCTCGGGCGGGCCTCTCCTGTTGCTTATCCTTGCTGCGACGGCCCGCCTGGCCGTCACGCTTCTTGTCGGACCCCTCAGCACCGTCTGGACCCTTCTCCTTGTCCCGCCTCTCATACTCAGCCCTCTGCTTCTCAGCGAGGACCTCAACCTGTCGGCTGTCCTGGAGAGCATGGCCCTTGGTGCGATGGATCTTGCAGTATCGCTTGTCGGAGTTTCCCGGCTTCTCAGCAGTCGCCAAGGCCTAGCAGGCGACACACCCGGCAACCTCCTTGCCGGGGTCATCTGCCTTGCTTTTCTTGGTGGAGCCGGCATCTTCGGATCCCTCGGCGGCAAGCACGGCTTTTCCTTTGCGCTTCCTGTTGCGGCGTCGGCCTTTCTTCACTGGGGCGGCAGTATCCTCATCTAAGGAGTTGGTTTCCACGCCGGCATCTTCACCGGGGTACTTCCTTCCCTCTTTGTCTCGGGCACATTTGTCGGCAAGAACATAGAGTTCTGCTACATCTCTCACCTTGTTCATTGCCAGCTCTTCGCGCATCTTGCGGTTACGCACGTTCTGGTGGAACGCGCTGATGATGGCGGCAGGGTGAACATAAGGGATATTGTACTGTACCTGGCTGAACCTCTGAATATACTTGCGGAGACTCTCGCCTCCCTTCTGGGGAATGACGTGCAGGTCGCTTGCTTGGCCATGGGCCTGGTGGCCTCCAGTAAAGGCGCCCACGAACTCATGGCACAAATCCGACCAGGAGGAGATAGAGTCTACCGGCAAGTGCATCAACCATGACATGGCGTTGGGTTTAAGGGCCAACGGAAAGTAATTCGCAAGCACCTTATAGTCGCGGGCTCCGGCAGCTTGCATTGCGATGGTGTAGATGCTGAGGAACTCGGACGGATGGGTCTTGCCACTATACTTTTTGCCCACGTCGGGCTTGAAGGTGCGGTGAGTGGGCCACTGGAACTGCCGCAGCTCGCGGGTAAAAGCCGGACAGCCTACCTCGTAAGGTAGGCCTCCAGGGCTCCCCGGTGTCGGGTGGCTCACAGCAGGCCCTGCTCGCCTGTCTGATTGGTGGCGCGCTCCACGCCGGCGCTCGATAGTGGTTCGAGCGTCTTCATGTTCTCGTTCCCGAAGAACTTGGCGCTGGTGACAGTGGGCCCGCGGGTCAGATGATGCTACGGAGATCTCGTCGCCCGTGACGTCACGATGGGCTGGCGTCCGCGGTACCGGGCAAGGAGGAGGCGAGTGCACCATGGTCGCGGTGCCGCCGGCTCTCCTGCCACTGGTGTGTGGGACTCCGTCGGAGCCTCGACCCGGGGGCTCCACCGGACTTGGTTCGTCCTTGTTGGCCATCGCAACAAGGCTTCGGATGGTGGCTCTGCATTCATCGAGTTTCCCCATAGTCAGAGGGAAATCGAGGAGCAACTGCGCACGCGCCAGGGCTTCTGCTGGCGTTGGTGGCGGTGAAACCTGCATGGATCGCGATGCGCCTCGACTTCTAACCATGTCAGAAGGAGTTCTATCATGACCCTGCGGTGGCAGGCCATCTTCACCAGCTCCTCGGTGGGCGGGGAGGTCTTCTAAATCCAGGGAGCGGCGCTCGGGGCTCTTTCCGCGGCGATGCCCAGGGTCCTCGGCGTGATTACGCCGTTCATCGTGCGCCGCTTGAGAGGAGCGCGCCGTCGGTGTCAGCGTGGGAGTCTTGGAAGCCTTCGCGGCAGCGATCCTGGAAGGCCCCGCGCCACCCGCGGAGGGCCTGGCTCCGTCTTTGGATTTGGCGGCGTGTGGCCCGTTACCAGGCGCACGAACATCGCCACCTCCCAAACTTCGGCTGCTGGGATGGTGTTGGTGTTCGCGAACGGCGCCCTAGGTCCTTTCCGCGACCGGTCCGCTGCTCGCCTGTCAGGACCCCGACTCGATGTCACATCGATCTAGCTGGTAACACCTCATATCACTTTGCGGCCTCACGCACGGTATCCCCACGGGTGTCGTCTTACCTTTTTCCCGGGACCGTTTGCGCCTTTTGGCTCACGTATATGATAGTGTCGCTAGCATCCACATGATAAAGAGCCCGGGCTGACATGACTAGTCGTAAACCCAAAGTGGCACAGACTTACAGGGACAGGCATCCATGACCCAGCTTCGAACGTGTCGGTCATCAGCAAGTGGGTCCGGGCTGTAGCACTGGGCTAGCAGGACTCCGGTAAACCGGGCTGTAGCGGGCTAACAGGACTCCGGTACTCAAAGCGTGACATTTCCCCGAAGGGACAGACACAGGAACGAAGAAGGACACATGCCGGCCAGCCTAAGTGTTCCAGAGCAGTAGCAAGCTACCATGGCTCAGCGGTAACACTAGGAGACATTTCCCGGTAAGAGAGGCTACTAAAGATAAACAACTAGATAGTCAGATCCCACACATACCAAGCATTTCAATCATACACACAATATGCTCGATATGTGCAAATACAACGAAGCATCACAACATGACTCTACGACACAAGTACTTTATTTAAGGCTCAGCGAGCCATACATAACATACACACAAAGGTACGGGTCTCACGACCCGACATACAAGTCATACAGTCATACAAGCCAACAGCGGAAGTAACTTGTCTGAGTACAGACAACTAGTAAAATAAAAGAGGCTTGGAAGCCTAACTATACTATGTGGTCCATCACAAGCTCAGGGTCACCACCTGGGTCTTTAGCCTACTCGTTGATGTCAACGTCTACATAGAACCCATCAGAAGGGGTTGCGGCGTCTTCTGTAAAACTGTAGATTATAGCAACATGAGTACAAAGGTACTCAGCAAGACTTACATCAGATCCTACATACATGCATAGTATCAAGAAGGGTCGGTGGAGCTATTGCAGCAAGCCAGCTTTGACTCTTGGCTAGACTATCCTACGATACTCCATTTGAAATAGTTTTGCACACACGAGTCCACTATTCACCACTTCAATACACTACCGAGGATCCACCTCCGTCTTCCTACGGAAGAGCCATCCTCGGCACTCACACTTATCTTGAGGCTTTTAACAGTTTCCATTTACTTGTCTATGAACTGTATAGGCAACCAAGTAGTCCTTTACCGCGGACGCGGCTATTCGAATAGATCATGTTAACCCTGCAGGGGTGTACTCCTTCATACACGCTCTCACCACTTACCGTCGTCTACACGACATGTACTCGGCAACCTTCAAGCGGAAGCCCAACGTGGGTGTCGGCCACGACCTACCTAATCACCTAAGCTTCCAGTCCAGGTTTATCGCCTATTCAGGTTCCATCCGCAGGGAGTCCGGCCGAGGTTTCCCATACGGCCCCGAACGATGTGAACAGGGTTCCCGAGATACCTAACGGGTATTCGGTACACCGTGCCACGTACCTA
>NC_041393.1:254930767-254936685 GCF_002162155.2 Triticum dicoccoides
TCAGGTTCATTGAAAATTTATTTTAGTAACCCTAGTTGGTTTCAGAGGGGACTGGGGGTTCTGTCATCCCCATTTCAAGTTTCTGATGAAAAAGTAAACATGATGCAACACTCTAATGCATGACTAGCTAGGGTGTGACAACTCACCCCCACTCAAAAGAATCTCGTCCCGAGATTTGGGTTCCTCCGAGAAGAAAGCGGGATATTCGAGTCGAAGACGATCCTCCCTTTCCCAAGTTGCTTCATCTTCAGAATGGTGCGACCATTGAACCTTGAGAAACTTGATATTATGACGTCGCGTGGTACGTTCGGTTTGATCGAGGATACGAATGGGGTACTCTTGATATGTAAGATTATCTTGGAGATCAAGCGTTTCGTGGTCCACTTCACGGATAGGATCCGAGAAGCAACGCCTGAGTTGAGAAACGTGGAAGACATCGTGAACTCTGGAGAGGTGCGGAGGTAGTTCCAACTGGTAGGCAACTTCTCCTCGTTTGGCAAGAATGCGAAAAGGTCCAATGTAACGAGGAGCCAATTTGCCTTTGATACCGAAACGATGGGTTCCCTTCAGAGGGGTGACCCGAAGATAAGCCTTCTCGTCAACCTCGAAAGTCATAGCCTTATGTTTTCGGTCATATTGACTCTTTTGATGGGATTGGGCTGTTTTCAACTTTTCACGAACGATACGAACTTGTTCTTCTGCTTCCTGAATCATATCCGGGCCAAAGAATTGTCTTTCCCCGGTCTCTGACCAGTTAAGGGGTGTTC
Organism: Triticum dicoccoides; assembly: GCF_002162155.2. Classification (NCBI taxonomy): domain Eukaryota; kingdom Viridiplantae; phylum Streptophyta; class Magnoliopsida; order Poales; family Poaceae; genus Triticum; species Triticum dicoccoides. Next base: position 254,931,535 of record NC_041393.1, read on the forward strand.
GACATCGTCGTCCATAGAGAACTTCAAAAGGGGCTTTACCCAAGCTAGATTGATAGCTGTTGTTGTAAGAGAATTCGGCAAATGGAAGGCACTTCTCCCAGTCCATTCCGAACGAGATAACAGAGGCTCGAAGCATGTCTTCTAGAATCTGATTGACGCGTTCCACTTGACCACTTGACTGAGGGTGGAAAGCGGTGCTAAAAGAAAGACGAGTTCCCATAGCATTTTGGAAGCTTTCCCAAAATCGAGAGGTGAAAAGACTTCCTCGATCCGAATTGATTTCCAAAGGAACACCATGGAGGGACACTATCCGGGAGATGTATAAGTCTGCCAGTTGACTAGCGGTTATACTCTCACGAACAGGTAAGAAATGAGCTACTTTGGAAAGACGATCGACCACGACGAAAATAGCATTATTCCCTCTTTTGGTTCTGGGAAAACCGGTAATGAAATCCATACCAATTTTATCCCATTTCCATTCAGGAATAGCTAAGGGTTGAAGGGTGCCAGCAGGCCGTTGATGCTCTGCTTTTACGCGACGACAGACGTCGCAATTAGCAATATACTGAGCGATTTCTCTCTTCATCCTAGTCCACCAGAACCTCTGGCGTAGGTCCTGATACATCTTAGTACTACCGGGATGAATGGTGAGAGGAGATTCATGAGCTTCCTTAAGGATTAATCGCCTTAAGTTGCGCACCTTGGGAACCACTAGTCGATCCCCGAAGTATACGACTCCTTGATCATTAACGGAGAAACAATTCGCAACTCCTTTCTGAATGTTTCTCTTGATGCGGGAGATTCCCGGATCTACCTTTTGTGCTTTGATAATTTGATCCGTAAGGGTAGGTTTTGCCACCAAGGTGGAGAGAAAACCTGGAGGAACAATGTGAAGGTTAAGCTTTCGAAATTCCTCATGGAGAAGCGGTTGACTTTGTTGTAACATCAGGTTGTTACAATAAGATTTACGACTTAGCGCATCAGCCATGACGTTGGCTTTCCCTGGGGTATAGGTTATTCCTAGGTCGAAGTCAGTGATCAATTCAACCCAACGTCTTTGCCTAAGATTCAGATCTGGTTGGGTGAAGATGTACTTCAGACTTTGGTGATCAGTGAATATTTCGCAACGATTACCGAGGAGGTAATGTCGCCAGGTCTTAAGTGCATAGACTACGGCTGCAAGTTCTAGATCATGAGTAGGATAATTCTCCTCATGTGGGTGTAATTGCCGTGAAGCGTAAGCAATTACGTGTCGATCTTGCATGAGAATGCAACCTAGTCCTTGTCGTGAGGCGTCGCAGTAGATAACAAAGTCCTTGGAGAAGTCTGGCGGTACCAGTACAGGAGCAGAGGTCAGGCGTCTTTTCAGTTCCTGAAAGCTGTGCTCACATTGTGGAGTCCATTCGAACTTTTTATCTTTCTTGAGGAGTTCGGTTAGAGGTTTAGCAACTTTGGAGAAGTTCTCGACAAAGCGACGGCAATAGCTCGCTAAGCCCAGAAAACTCCGAACTTGCTTGACCGATTCGGGTGGAGTCCAATCAAGGACGGCTTGAACTCGCTCAGGGTTAACCGCAATACCTTTACCAGATATTACATGACCCAGATAGGTCACTTCTGGCAACCAGAATTCACATTTAGAAAATTTGGCATAAAGGCGATGCTCTCGAAGTTTCTGCAACACTAGTCTTAGATGTTCGGCATGTTCTTCCTCGTTCTTGGAGTATATGAGTATATCATCGAGATAAACTACGACGAATTTATCAAAATACTCCATGAAGATTGAGTTCATTAACCGAGAAAAGGTGGCTGGAGCGTTGGTTAAACCGAAGGACATAACGGTGTACTCGTATTGGCCATAACGAGTAACAAAGGCCGTTTTAGGAATGTCCCCGTTTCTGATTTTGATTTGATGGTAGCCCAACCTCAAATCCATCTTGGAGAAGACTGAAGATCCAGCAAGCTGATCATACAGGTCGTTGATCCTGGGAAGTGGATATTTGTTCTTGATTGTGACCAAATTGACAGGTCGGTAATCTACAACCATCCGGTCCGTACCATCCTTCTTCTTGACGAATAGGACGGGGCAAGCCCACGGAGATGAACTAGGTCGGATGAAACCCTTTTTCAAGGATTCATCGAGTTGTTTCTTAAGCTCGGCTAGTTCTAGGGGTGCCATCTTATAAGGCCTTCTAGCAATCGGAACGGTTCCGGGGATGAGGTCTATTACGAACTCAACATCCCTGTCAGGTGGAACCCCTGGCAATTCCTCTGGAAAGACATCCGGGAAGTCACGGACTACCGGAACGTCCTCAAGGTCTGGTAAAGTGCTGACGTTAAGAGAATATAATTGTCGCTTGGCTATTCGAGTCAAAACATTGACTATCTTCCCCGAAGGATGGGTGAGTTGGACAGTCCTAGAGAAGCAATCAATTTTGGCATGATGAGCTGACATCCAGTCCATACCCAAAATGATATTAATATCTGAAGATTTAAGGGCTATCAAAGATGCGAGAAAAACAAGTCTGTCGACTTGGATTTCATTTCCATGGCTTACTCTAGAAGTTTGCCATTTGGATCCCGGAGTTTGAATTACCATAGAGGATGGCAAGTCACAGAATGCAACATTATGCAAACGAGCATAATTTTCAGATATAAAAGAATGAGAGGCTCCTGTATCGAAAAGAACAGATGCCGGGTGGCAATTAACAAGAAGCGTACCGAGAACGACGTTGGGATCTTCTTGAGCTTCTTCGGCAGAGATACAGTTGACATGGCCACGTGAAGCGGTGACCGGTTTAGCATGAAACACTTTTCCTGTCGGCTTGCCACGGCCAACAGCTTTAGCAGATTGATTGGGGTTGGTCTGGGGACACTCACGCATATAATGACCAGATTCCCCACACTTGAAACAAGTCACGGAACTGGTACGTGGAGGAGCATTATTGGTTGGACCCCCATAGGGCTTAGCTGGAGCAGACTGTTGAGCGGGGCGAGGCGCCTGGAAAGATGGCCTCGGTGTGAATCTGGGTGGCAAGGCGGTGTTGGGTACCCACACGCGGCGCTTCTGAGGACCAGCACCGGATGAGGAACCCGTGTCACGTCCATGCTTGCGTGTTGCGTCATAATCAGTCTGACCAGTTTCAGCACTGATGGCTTTGTTGACAAGTTTCGAAAAAGATGTGCACTCATGCAGACGGAGGTCGCGGCAAAGCTCAGGACTAAGGCCCTTACGGAACCTTGCTTGCTTCTTGGCGTCAGTAGACACTTCCTCAGTTGCATATCGGGCGAGCTTACCAAACTCTCTGCTATAGGCATCCACAGAAAGTCGGCCTTGGGTGAAATTGCAAAATTCTTCACGCTTACGGTCCATGAGACCCTCCGGAATGTGATGTTCACGGAAAGCGTCGCTGAATTCAGCCCAAGTTGTGACATGGCCTGCTGGGCGCATAGCTCCATAATTCTCCCACCATAGACTGGCGGGGCCTTCAAGATGATATGCGGCAAAAGTGACCTTGTCAGCCTCCGCTACCAGCGCGGAACGCAGCTTGTGAGAAATACTGCGAAGCCAGTCATCAGCGTCGAGAGGCTCGACGGAGTGGTGGAACGTGGGTGGATGCAATTTGATAAAATCGCTGAGTGACACCACGTTAACCCTCTGATGGTGTGCTGTGTTCTGTTCAATACGCTCCAACAAACGGTTTGTCTCCCGCTTGTTTCTCTCAGCTTCCATCATCACTTCGGCTAGTGAAGGAGGATGAGGCAGATTTTCATTCCTGGCTTCACTGCCTTCGGCCTGCTCTTGGGAAGCAGGATTAGCGCGTGTGTTGACCATCCTAGGTAAACAAGACAATGATTTAGTCAGAATGATGAAATTCCGACATGGAATACATAATGTAAGAAATAACTCGGAATGCAAGATGATCATCCGTATGACATGGTAGATACAGAAACTGCTTCTTTATTCCATCGTCATACACACCATACAAGGTTTAGTACAAGACCAAACAAAGTACTATTACGGTGAGAAAAGGATTACATCTCATCGGAGGCATTCCAAGCTCCTATACATTATTTTTCTACATCTCCAGAAGAGTACAGACTAGGTCATATCCCACGAGACACGCAGGACAATAGACGACACAGCTAGTGCGAACTAGTGATACTACTACTAACTCAGACCGATCCGTAGTAGTCCTCGTAGAAGTCACCTCCATAGCCTGGAAGCTCAACATGTTCATCCGGAAACAGACGATCTCGTGGAGCTTGTGGACCATAAGGGCTAGGATGAGGCCTTGGACCAACAAACGGTGGCCTGCGGGGACCGCGAGGTGGGGTGATGCCTCCTACATCACGCCAAACCATCACGTCCGGCAGAGCAGATCTCACAGGATAGAGATCGCGCATATCTGAATATCCAGCTTGCACCGCCGGTGCGAACCGAGTCAAAGTGGCCCAGTGGTCAGCACGGGTATTGAAGAGCTCTAACCTTAAGGCCCGATTTTCACGGTCCTTATCCTCGAGCATCTCAGCAGTGGTGCGAGTCCGTGAATCCTCCTGAGTGGAGTCAGCATAGATAGCCTGGAGATATCCTTGTGCTCCCAGAAGTGATCCTGGCATATACCGGAAATCAGAGTCCCGAAATAACCCAGATCTGACTCGCATAATGGTCATCATGGAGTAGGCGGCATCCTGCACAGCCATCTCGATAGTAACCCCGAGTCCATAGGAGCAGTGAAGAGGCTCAGTGGATCCAGGATAAGATGGAAATATCCTGACAGTGCAGAGATACTGGCTTTGATTAAAATCTCGGAATTGCTCTTCGACCGTGTACTCAGGATACCAGCGGTATCCAGCCTCAGTCATTACCCTGACCAACTTAGCAGTATGGCCGGGTACATCTAGGCATCGAGTCAGGCGAACCACTTGATTAAGGTCGCGAGTGGCCATCTGAAAGCACAGTTATAATGCAAAGGCATTAGAATTTCTAGCAAAATTTCGGCAGCATAACAGCTGTAAATGCTCAAAAAGGATATTGAGACATTTGACAAAGGATTTCGTACACACTCAACATCATCACATCAAGTCTTGAAACCATTTCTACAACATAATGTGGTAGTAGAACTGAGCTAGGCTGATAACCATCAAACTTAT
>NC_041393.1:254936695-254968973 GCF_002162155.2 Triticum dicoccoides
TTATGCAAACGAGCATAATTTTCAGATATAAAAGAATGAGAGGCTCCTGTATCGAAAAGAACAGATGCCGGGTGGCAATTAACAAGAAGCGTACCGAGAACGACGTTGGGATCTTCTTGAGCTTCTTCGGCAGAGATACAGTTGACATGGCCACGTGAAGCGGTGACCGGTTTAGCATGAAACACTTTTCCTGTCGGCTTGCCACGGCCAACAGCTTTAGCAGATTGATTGGGGTTGGTCTGGGGACACTCACGCATATAATGACCAGATTCCCCACACTTGAAACAAGTCACGGAACTGGTACGTGGAGGAGCATTATTGGTTGGACCCCCATAGGGCTTAGCTGGAGCAGACTGTTGAGCGGGGCGAGGCGCCTGGAAAGATGGCCTCGGTGTGAATCTGGGTGGCAAGGCGGTGTTGGGTACCCACACGCGGCACTTCTGAGGACCAGCACCGGATGAGGAACCCGTGTCACGTCCATGCTTGCGTGTTGCGTCATAATCAGTCTGACCAGTTTCAGCACTGATGGCTTTGTTGACAAGTTTCGAAAAAGATGTGCACTCATGCAGACGGAGGTCGCGGCGAAGCTCAGGACTAAGGCCCTTACGGAACCTTGCTTGCTTCTTGGCGTCAGTAGACACTTCCTCAGTTGCATATCGGGCGAGCTTACTAAACTCTCTGCTATAGGCATCCACAGAAAGTCGGCCTTGGGTGAAATTGCAAAATTCTTCACGCTTATGGTCCATGAGACCCTCCGGAATGTGATGTTCACGGAAAGCGTCGCTGAATTCAGCCCAAGTTGTGACATGGCCTTCTAGGCGCATAGCTCCATAATTCTCCCACCATAGACTGGCGGGGCCTTCAAGATGATATGCGGCAAAAGTGACCTTGTCAGCCTCCGCTACCAGCGCGGAACGCAGCTTGTGAGAAATACTGCGAAGCCAGTCATCAGCGTCGAGAGGCTCGACGGAGTGGTGGAACGTGGGTGGATGCAATTTGATAAAATCGCTGAGTGACACCACGTTAACCCTCTGATGGTGTGATGTGTTCTGTTCAATACGCTCCAACAACCGGTTTGTCTCCCGCTTGTTTCTCTCAGCTTCCATCATCACTTCGGCTAGTGAAGGAGGATGAGGCAGATTTTCATTCCTGGCTTCACTGCCTTCGGCCTGCTCTTGGGAAGCAGGATTAGCGCGTGTGTTGACCATCCTAGGTAAACAAGACAATGATTTAGTCAGAATGATGAAATTCCGACATGGAATACATAATGTAAGAAATAACTCGGAATGCAAGATGATCATCCGTATGACATGGTAGATACAGAAACTGCTTGTTTATTCCATCGTCATACACACCATACAAGGTTTAGTACAAGACCAAACAAAGTACTATTACGGTGAGAAAAGGATTACATCTCATCGGAGGCATTCCAAGCTCCTATACATTATTTTTCTACATCTCCAGAAGAGTACAGACTAGGTCATATCCCACGAGACACGCAGGACAATAGACGACACAGCTAGTGCGAACTAGTGATACTACTACTAACTCAGACCGATCTGTAGTAGTCCTCGTAGAAGTCACCTCCATAGCCTGGAAGCTCAACATGTTCATCCGGAAACAGACGATCTCGTGGAGCTTGTGGACCATAAGGGCTAGGATGAGGCCTTGGACCAACAAACGGTGGCCTGCGGGGACCGCGAGGTGGGGTGATGCCTCCTACATCACGCCAAACCATCACGTCCGGCAGAGCAGATCTCACAGGATAGAGATCGCGCATATCTGAATATCCAGCTTGCACCGCCGGTGCGAACCGAGTCAAAGTGGCCCAGTGGTCAGCACGGGTATTGAAGAGCTCTAACCTTAAGGCCCGATTTTCACGGTCCTTATCCTCGAGCATCTCAGCAGTGGTGCGAGTCCGTGAATCCTCCTGAGTGGAGTCAGCATAGATAGCCTGGAGATATCCTTGTGCTCCCGGAAGTGATCCTGGCATATACCGGAAATCAGAGTCCCGAAATAACCCAGATCTGACTCGCATAATGGTCATCATAGAGTAGGCGGCATCCTGCACAGCCATCTCAATAGTAACCCCGAGTCCATAGGAGCAGTGAAGAGGCTCAGTGGATCCAGGATAAGATGGAAATATCCTGACAGTGCAGAGATACTGGCTTTGATTAAAATCTCGGAATTGCTCTTCGACCGTGTACTCAGGATACCAGCGGTATCCAGCCTCAGTCATTACCCTGACCAACTTAGCAGTATGGCCGGGTACATCTAGGCATCGAGTCAGGCGAACCACTTGATTAAGGTCGCGAGTGGCCATCTGAAAGCACAGTTATAATGCAAAGGCATTAGAATTTCTAGCAAAATTTCGGCAGCATAACAGCTGTAAATGCTCAAAAAGGATATTGAGACATTTGACAAAGGATTTCGTACACACTCAACATCATCACATCAAGTCTTGAAACCATTTCTACAACATAATGTGGTAGTAGAACTGAGCTAGGCTGATAACCATCAAACTTATCAGGTACTACTGATTAGTAACTCGTGATCCTGATAGAGAGAACAGATCCTAATTCCTTAACCCCCGGTGGAAGAATGGACTGACTCAGATCAGAATGTCATAAGATATAAGGAGTAAAAAGAGCCTTACGTTCCAACCCACAAACAATTCCCCTACATATAACTAAAGAATTTCTAGACTCAACATTGACCAGTTTGGCTTGGAGAACCTACAGGCAGTCCGGCTCTGATGCCAACGCTGTCAGGACCCCGACTCGATGTCACATCGATCTAGCTGGTAACACCTCATATCACTTTGCGGCCTCACGCACGGTATCCCCACGGGTGTCGTCTTACCTTTTTCCCGGGACCGTTTGCGCCTTTTGGCTCACGTATATGATAGTGTCGCTAGCATCCACATGATAAAGAGCCCGGGCTGACATGACTAGTCGTAAACCCAAAGTGGCACAGACTTACAGGGACAGGCATCCATGACCCAGCTTCGAACGTGTCGGTCATCAGCAAGTGGGTCCGGGCTGTAGCACTGGGCTAGCAGGACTCCGGTAAACCGGGCTGTAGCGGGCTAACAGGACTCCGGTACTCAAAGCATGACATTTCCCCGAAGGGACAGACACAGGAACGAAGAAGGACACATGCCGGCCAGCCTAAGTGTTCCAGAGCAGTAGCAAGCTACCATGGCTCAGCGGTAACACTAGGAGACATTTCCCGGTAAGTGAGGCTACTAAAGATAAACAACTAGATAGTCAGATCCCACACATACCAAGCATTTCAATCATACACACAATATGCTCGATATGTGCAAATACAACGAAGCATCACAACATGACTCTACGACACAAGTACTTTATTTAAGGCTCAGCGAGCCATACATAACATACACACAAAGGTACGGGTCTCACGACCCGACATACAAGTCATACAGTCATACAAGCCAACAGCGGAAGTAACTTGTCTGAGTACAGACAACTAGTAAAATAAAAGAGGCTTGGAAGCCTAACTATACTATGTGGTCCATCACAAGCTCAGGGTCACCACCTGGGTCTTTAGCCTACTCGTTGATGTCAACGTCTACATAGAACCCATCAGAAGGGGTTGCGGCGTCTTCTGTAAAAATGTAGATTATAGCAACATGAGTACAAAGGTACTCAGCAAGACTTACATCAGATCCTACATACATGCATAGTATCAAGAAGGGTCGGTGGAGCTATTGCAGCAAGCCAGCTTTGACTCTTGGCTAGACTATCCTACGATACTCCATTTGAAATAGTTTTGCGCACACGAGTCCACTATTCACCACTTCAATACACTACCGAGGATCCACCTCCGTCTTCCTACGGAAGTGCCATCCTCGGCACTCACACTTATCTTGAGGCTTTTAACAGTTTCCATTTACTTGTCTATGAACTGTATAGGCAACCAAGTAGTCCTTTACCGCGGACGCGGCTATTCGAATAGATCATGTTAACCCTGCAGGGGTGTACTCCTTCATACACGCTCTCACCACTTACCGTCGTCTACACGACATGTACTCGGCAACCTTCAAGCGGAAGCCCAACGTGGGTGTCGGCCACGACCTACCTAATCACCTAAGCTTCCAGTCCAGGTTTATCGCCTATTCAGGTTCCATCCGCAGGGAGTCCGGCCGAGGTTTCCCATACGGCCCCGAACGATGTGAACAGGGTTCCCGAGATACCTAACAGGTATTCGGTACACCGTGCCACGTACCTACCGCATCACAGCCCACCCCTACGGTCAGCGCTGTCCACGGCCTCCAGTAGGCTACAAACACCAGAAACTACTTGCAACTCCTGGACGGAGAACTAGGGTGAATAAGAAGTCGAGAGGGTCCATTGGTTTCGGGCCCAATGCATGGTAGTAGCTGATTCTTAAATCACGCATACAGATCTCAGTGCTTAAGGTCGGCTTCAATGAAACAACCCACCATGTACTCCTACATGGCCTCTCATCGATACCTTTACCAAATCGTGTTCACCACACCACTCTTATTACCGACATAATCATTTCACTCTAGCCCATCACCCAGATGAACCAGACCTGACACGACTCTAAGCATAGCAGGCATAGCAAGGTAGGAACAACACATACATATGGCTCAATCAACTCCTACACATGCTAGTGGGTTTCATCTAGTTACTGTGGCAATGACAGGTCATGCAGAGGAAATGGGTTCAACTACCGTAGCACACAGCAGTTTGAATCGCGTTGTCTTAATGCAGTAAAAGAGAGCAGGAGCGAGAACATGGGATTGTATCGATATGATCAAATGGTTGGTTGCTTGCCTGATGGTTCGTTGCACGGATACTGTTCTTCGTTAGGGTAATCACGGTACTCCTCGGGAACAGATCCTGTCGCAAAGGATACCGATACACAACATTACCAAACAATATGCAACAATATGATGCATGCATGGAACATGGCAATATGAGTGTGTTGGGCTAATGCAACTAAAACCAGAAGTGTTTGAGCAAATTTGAATCAAAGATTCAAATTTCAAATTCAAATATGGCCTTTTAAAGTGCCTTTCCTTGTTCTGATTAAAACATCAATTTAACTTGTTTGGTCATGCATGAAAATAGTACAGATGGATAGATTGGATTTTTCTGATCATTTTTCATATATAATTTGTCCAATTTGGAGTTACAGAATAAAAGTTATGAATTTTTGAAGTTTAAATAATATTCTGAATTTCCTGATTTAATTTAAATCCAGAAATATCATTTACTGCGTCAGCCTGACATCACAGTGACATCAGCAGGTCAACAGAGCTGGCTCGGGTCAAACCTGACGTGTGGGGTCCACACGTCAGTGTCACAGGGGCTAATCCCGCGTTGACCCGGGGCTGGTTAGCTTTGACTAAGCCCTGGGGCCCACTTGTCAGCGTCAGTAGGTGGTGGATTAGTGGTTAATTAGCTGGGCCACGTCAGCTCGCCGGAGTTCTGGCCGGCGGCGACCAACAGTGCGGCGGCGATAGTGGTTTTGGTCGTTTCGGCCACCAAATGGACCGCGGAGATCACCGGAGTGAAGCTGAGGACGACCCGCGGCTCTTGGCGGAGTCCGTTGGGGTCGGGGTGGCCGGAGTTGACGGCGGTGAGCTCGGTTGCGGCCGCCGGGGATCGGTCGTGCACGGGAACGGTGTTGGAGCTCGAAGTCGAGCAAAGTGAGGCGCTAGGGATGCTCTACTGGGTTCTGTGAACGTGTTGGACTCGCCGGGGTGACCAAATGGTCACCGGAGCTGCGTCGACGGCGAGCTCGGCGACGGCGGAGGTTCGGCCGTGGTGGAGATGCAGCTACGGTGAGGGAACGAGGGGAAGAAGAGGGGGAAACGGTGGCGTAGCTCACCGCGGTTGCAGTGGGCGTCGAAGCGGGCTCGGGGACGCGCTGGAGACGGCGAATTCGTCGGCGACGGTGGTCGGAGCCCGAAGAGGGGAACGGCGACGTGGCGGCGATTCAGGGCTTCCGGGGACTCGTGGAGCGGTGGGGAGGAAGAGGGAGTTGTGGCGGAGCTTCTGAGCTACTCGGGGGAGCGAGGGGTGGCCGGAGGCAGTGGCTAAGGCGAACGGCGGCGACGGTGTGCTTCGGCCGAGAGCGAGAGAGAGCGAGGGAGAAACGGGGGAGAGTGAAAGGGAGCAGGGGGAGAGGCGTGGCGTCGTCCAGGGCGTCGAGCGAGGAGGGGAGGGCAGGCAAGCAGGCGAGCAGGTGGCGTGGCGCGGTGGCCGTGCGCGCGCGCCGGCCACACTCCCCTCCCTCTGTCGGGACGAAGACGACAGAGGAGGGAGGTGGGCTGGGCCGGCTGCTGGCTGGGCCGGCCAGCTGGCTGGGCTGAACAGGGAGGAGCCCAGGTAAGCTTCTCCCTTTTAGTTTTTTTCTGTTTTCTGTTTATTTAATATAACTGCAACTTTGTTGAATTAAATAAAATACCTAGGCAACTCCAAAATTCACCAAACTACTCCTGGCTCATAGTTGGATTATTTCCAACATGAAACATTTTAGTTTGGAGATATTTGAGCATTTAATTATTTTATATTATTTTAAATGCCCAAATTCAAATAGTTATGATTTAACTCAAGAACCCTAGGATGGCCTAGAAAAGTGTGCACCATTTTTGGCAGAGGTTCTGAACCAAGGCAAAAATGATGGGCATTTTAGAAGGGCATATCAGGTTCATTGAAAATTTATTTTAGTAACCCTAGTTGGTTTCAGAGGGGACTGGGGGTTCTGTCATCCCCATTTCAAGTTTCTGATGAAAAAGTAAACATGATGCAACACTCTAATGCATGACTAGCTAGGGTGTGACATCGCCCCCGTCGGGGCGGGATGTCCGGCTTCCGACGGGCCAACTGCCACCGTCATCTTCTTCTTGGGCGCCATGATGGTGAAGAGGCGTCGAACTAACTGCTAGAGCCGATCCTCGCAACTGCATTTCCCCTACCTGGCGCGCCAAAGATGTCGGTGCAAGGGCGACACCTGTGGGATCACGAGAATCCCTACTACAGTTGCAGGGCGCGGGGTTGCGAGAAGGGCGGATCGAACAAATAGCACACGGGTTCTTTTATCCAGGTTCGGGCCGCGAGGATGCATAAAACCCTACTCCTGCTCTGGTGGCTTGTTTATCTGTGTTCTCAAGCTAGCAATGGGGCGTGAAGAGCTCCAAAAAGCCGAATCCTCCTCCTGGTCGCCTTAGGCCTCCTTTTATAGGAAAAGGGGTTGCCACAGTGGCACACAGGAGGTGGAAAGGGCACAGTGATACGAGTTTATCCCTCGCATTACATGACAAAGCGCATTTAATGCGTCTTGCTTAGGGGTCCTTGCTTTATCGGGGACGGGGGAGAACCCAGTCTTGTCTGTCGCCGCTCCCTTTCGTGTCGACACGCGCCCTGGCCAACGGTGCCCGTGGCGCCATGTAGGCAGGCAGGCAGCTGAGGTGGCATAGCGTTGGGTCTCCACGAAGATCTGCTCGTCGCCATGCAGGTGCCTGCCCGACTGGTACATACGAGCGGGGTCTCGAACACCTACTCGCGCATACGTACGGCCAGGGCTCGTGTACAAGGCTAGGTCAGAACGGAGAAACCGCGTCAACGTCGTGTTCATGGGGAGGCAATGGAATGCGTCCTGTTCATTGGGAGGCAACAGAATGCGTGTTGTTCATCGGGAGCCAACCGGCTTGGACAAAACAGCTGATGGAAACGAGGCCTGCCGTACCGCAGAACAGAGGAAACAACCTTGTGTTTGACCGGCCACGGTCGAAACGGGATCATGTTCATCGGGAGGGGTCTGGCGTACCGCAAAACGGAGGAAACAGACTTCTGTTGGACCACCAATGGTCAAAACGGGTCCTGTTGATCGGGAGGGGTGTGGCATACTGCAAAACGGAGGAAACGGACTTGCGTTGGGGTGCTACGGTCGAAATGGGGGTCCTGTTCATCGGGAGGGGTGCGGCGTACTGCAAAACAGCACTCCACGGGATACTATTCATCTCCATCGTCGACCTCCTCCAGCCTCCACGGGCTACTGTTCATCCACCGTTGACCTCCTCCAGCCTCCACCTGTGACTGTTCATCCACGGGCTCCTGTTCATCCAGCCTCCAGCACGCGCTCCTCCACCGGCTCATGTTCAACCAGCCCTCTCCACGGGGTCCTGTTCAACCACCCCTCCACGGGCTACTGTTCATCCAGCTCTCCTTCGGCTACTGTTATCTAGCCCTCCACCGGCTACTGTTCAACCTTCCCTCCATGGGGTCTTGTTCATCCAGCCCTCCTCGGGGTCCTATTCATCCATGCCCAACCGGCTCAATCGATCGGGGTCCTGTTCATCCAGCCAACACCACATGGTCCTTTTCATCCAACCCCCCATCGGGAACTATTCATCCACCCCCCCCCAACAACGCTCAATGTTCATCCAGAGGCAGCATCGATCGGCTTCAGTTAGCAGTAGTAGCGAAGGAATCGCTTGATCGGGTTCACTTAACAGCCATCGATCGATCACTCGGGTTCAGTAATGCATAGCCTGCAGTGCAATCGCTCGGGTTCAGTTAGGCGAAGGACTCGCTCGGGTTCAGTTAGAGCCCAACGCCTCGCACCCACGCGCATATGTGTATGAGAGAAACACGCATAGCTCAGCCCCCGACCACCCATCGTAACCAGGAACTTCCCGAAATTTCCCTCGCCCTCGCTTCTACCATGGTTTTTTCCGTCATGGACGGCCCAAAGAATGTCATGCAGCTGCGTCTCCGGCCCGCCCAGGACGAAAAGCCCATTTTCTGTCATGATTTTTTGTCATAGAAGTAGGAGCCCACCACATCTATGATGATACCGGGTTTTGTCATAATTATTGTCATAGAAGCGTCATAAGCATGACAGGATAAAAATTCGTTCGGCCCAAAATGTCACGAAACTGTCTTTTTTTGTAGTGTTAGTGAGAGTGAACCGTGTCTGCTGCGTCATCCGACTTATCTACTGTTTATAAATTTGGTGAAAATGACACGGGAAAGGGTCAGAACATGAACACACTTGTATGTGGACCAAATATATGTATGAAATGGGTGGTTTGATGTTGTAATACAAAATGCAACTTCGATGTGGCACCTATCTCGCAAAGTGCACGGTATTGCTTGCGCCCCCCTCGTGTCGGCAGGAGGGGAATCCTAAGCTATGAACGCATTCCCGCCCCCATGGAGGTTCACCTAGCAAAGTGTGAAGTAGCAGTCCCCATCCCCATCACACACACACACGCACACACACACACACACACAAACACTTTCAGTCGACAGGAGAGGGAATCTCACATCTCACCAAGATGTATCGTGAAACGGTCCAAGAATAATCCACCTTGGTTGTACAACCTCTCTCTTGTTGTTGGTCAAAGTGATGGCCATCCATCTGACCCTAGAGATGGGCTAGCTCGCCAATAATCACGCAAGTAGCTAGTCCCCCAAGACAACCACTGCCTGCGTGTGGCCCAAACATATGTATGGAGGTGTTGATGTTTGAATGCACAATGGAACAACTTTGATGTGGCACCGTGCTTTGGAATCAGAAATCCCCACATGGAGCGAGGGTTAGTTGACAATGCATATGTATGTCACACCACACTTCGAGCCGATGACACGGAGATTCATGCATGCATGCATGAATAGTATGTGCTCAAACATAATTAGGACTGAATCTCACCATGACCTACTATGATAACACGAACCAAATTAAGGAAGAATCTACCATGGTAACATATCTGTTGGGGAACATTGCAGAAAATAAAAAATTTCTACGCATCACCAAGATCAATCTATGGAGTCATCTAGCACCGAGAGAGAGGAGTGCATCTACATACCCTTCTAGATCGCGAGCGCAAGTGTTCAAGAGAACGGGGTTGATGGAGTCATACTCGTCGTGATCCAAATCACCGATGATCCTAGCGCCGAACGGACGGCACCTCCGCGTTCAACACATGTATGGTTGGGAGAGACGTCTCCTCCTTCTTGATCCAGCAAGGGGGAAGGAGAGGTTGACGGAGATCCAGCAGCACGACGGCGTGGTGGTGGAAGCAGCGGGGATCTGTCGGCAGGGCTTCGCCAAGCGCAGCGAGAGGGAGAGGTGTTACGGAGGGAGAGGGAGGCGCCAGGGGCTTGGATGCGCAGCCCTCCCTCCCCCCTCTTTATATAGGGGCAATGGGGGGCGCCGGCCCCCTAGAGATCCAATCTCAAGGGGGGGGGGCGGCCAAAGGGGGGGACTTGCCCCCCAAGTCAGGTGGGGCGCCCCCACCCCCAGGGTTTCCAACCCTAGGCGTAGGGGGAGGCCCAAGGGGGGCGCATCAGCCCACCAGGGGCTGGTTCCCTTCCCACTCCAGCCCATGGGGCCCTCCGAGATAGGTGGCCTCACCCGATGGACCCCCGGGACCCTTTCGGTGGTCCCGGTACAATACCGGTGACCCCCGAAACTTTCCCGATGGCCAAAACTGGACTTCCTATATACAAATCTTTACCTCCGGACCATTCCGGAACTCCTCGTGATGTCCGGGATCTCATCCGGGACTCCGAACAACTTTCAGGTTACCGCATACTAATATCTCTACAACCCTAGCATCACCGAACCTTAAGTGTGTACACCCTACGGGTTCGGGAATCATGCAGACATGACCGAGACAGCTCTCCGGCCAATAACCAACAGCGGGATCTAGAAAGCCATGTTGGCTCCCACATGTTCCACGATGATCTCATCGAATGAACCACGATGTCGAGGATTCAAGTAATCCTATATACAATTCCCTTTGTCAATCGGTACGTTACTTCCCGAGATTCGATCGTCGCTATCCCAATACCTCGTTCAATCTCGTTACCGGCAAGTCACTTTACTCGTACCGTAATGCATGATCCCGTGACCAACCACTTGGTCACATTGAGCTCATTATGATGATGCATTACCGAGTGGGCCCAGAGATACCTCTCCATCATACGGAGTGACAAATCCCAGTCTCAATTCGTGTCAACCCAACAGACACTTTCAGAGATACCTGTAGTATACC
Organism: Triticum dicoccoides; assembly: GCF_002162155.2. NCBI lineage: Eukaryota > Viridiplantae > Streptophyta > Magnoliopsida > Poales > Poaceae > Triticum > Triticum dicoccoides. The sequence continues at coordinate 254,947,758 of NC_041393.1, forward strand.
TTTATAGCCACCCAGTTACGTTGTGACGTTTGGTACACCCAAAGAACTCTTACGGTATCCGGGACTTACACGATCTCATGGTCTAAGGAAATTATACTTGACATTAGAAAATCTCTAGCAAATGAACTACACGATCTTGTGATTGCTCAGGATTGGGTCTTGTCCATCACATCATTCTCCCAATGATGTGATCCCGTTATCAATGACATCCAGTGTCCATGGTCAGGAAACCGTAACCATCAATTGATAAATGAGCTAGTCAACTAGAGGCTCACTAGGGACATGTTGTGGTCTATGTATTCACACATGTATTACGATTTCCGGATAACACAATTATAGCATGAACAATATACAATTATCATGAACAAGGAAATATAATAATAACCATTTTATTATTGCCTCTAGGGCATATTTGCAACAGTCTCCCATTTGCACTAGAGTCAATAATCTAGTTACATTGTGATGAATCGGACACCCATAGAGTTCTGGTGTTGATCATGTTTTGCTCGCGGAAGAGGTTTAGTCAACGGATCTGCGACATTCAGATATGTGTGCACTTTACAAATATCTATGTCTCCATCTTGAACATTTTCACGAATGGAGTTGAAGCGACGCTTGATGTGCCTGGTCTTCTTGTGAAACCTGGGCTCCTTGGCAAGGGCAATGGCTCCAGTGTTGTCACAGAAGAGATTCATCGGCCCTGATGCATTGGGAATAACTCCTGGGTCGGTAATGAACTCCTTCATCCAGATTGTTTCATGTGCTGCCTTCGAGGCTGCCATGTACTCTGCTTCACATGTAGATCTCGCCACGGCACTTTGCTTGCAACTGCACCAGCTTACTGCCCCACCATTCAAAATATACACGTATCCGGTTTGTGACTTAGAGTCATCCAGATCTGTGTCGAAGCTAGCATCAACGTAACCCTTTACGACGAGCTCTTCGTCACCTCCATAAACGAGAAACATATCCTTAGTCCTTTTCAGGTACTTTAGGATATTCTTGACTGCTGTCCAGTGTTCCATGTCGGGATTACTTTGGTACCTTCCTACCAAACTTATGGAAAGGTTTACATCAGGTCTGGTACACAGCATGGCATACATAATAGACCCTATAGCCAAGGCATAGGGGATGACACTCATCTTTTCTCTATCTTCTGTCGTGGTCGGGGATTGAGCCGAGCTCAATTTCACACCTTGCAACACAGGCAAGAATCCCTTCTTGGACTGATCCATATTGAACTTCTTCAATATCTTATCAAGGTATGTGCTTTGTGAAAGACCTATGAGGCGTCTTGATCTATCTCTATAGATCTTGATGCCTAATATGTAAGCAGCTTCTCCATGGTCCTTCTTTGAAAAACACTTATTCAAGTAGGCCTTAATGTTGTCCAAAAATTCTATATCATTTCCCATCAATAGTATGTCATCCACATATAATATGAGAAATGCTACAGAGCTCCCACTCACTTTCTTGTAAACGCAGGCTTCTCCATAAGTCTGCATAAACCCAAATGCTTTGATCATTTCATTAAAGCGATTGTTCCAACTCCGAGATGCTTGCAGCAGCCCATAGATGGAGCGCTGGAGCTTGCATACCTTGTTAGCATTCTTAGGATCGACAAAACCTTCCGGCTGCATCACATACAATTCTTCCTTAAGAAAGCCGTTAAGGAATGCTGTTTTGATGTCCATTTGCCATATCTCATAATCGTAGAATGCAGCAATTGCTAACATGATTCAGACGGACTTAAGCTTCGCTACAGGTGAGAAGGTCTCATCGTAGTCAAACCCTTGAACTTGTCGATAACCCTTAGCGACAAGTCGAGCTTTATAGATGGTAACATTACCATCCACGTCCGTCTTCTTCTTAAAGATCCATTTATTTTCTATCGCTGGCCGATCATCGGGCAAGTCTGTCAAAGTCCATACTTTGTTTTCATAGATGGATCCTATCTCGGATTGCATGGCTTCAAGCCATTTGTTGGAATCTGGGCCCGCCATCGCTTCTTCATAGTTCGAAGGTTCACAATTATCTAACAACATGATTTCTAGGACAGGGTTGCCATACCATTTTGGTGTGGAACGTTTCCTTATGGACCTAAGAAGTTCAGTAGCAACTTGATCCGAAGTACCTTGATCATCATCATTAACTTCCTCTCTATCCAGTGTAGGCACCACAGAAACATTTTCTTGAGCTGCGTTACTTTTCGGTTCAAGAGGCAATACTTCATCAAGTTCTACTTTCCTCCCACTTACTTCTCTCGAGAGAAACTCTTTCTCCAGAAAGGACCCGTTCTTGGCAACAAAGATCTTGCCTTCGAATCTGAGGTAGAAGGTATACCCAATGGTTTCCTTAGGGTATCCTATGAAGATGCATTTTTCCGACTTGGGTTCGAGCTTTTCAGGTTGAAGTTTCTTGACATAAGCATCGCATCCCCAAACTTTTAGAAACGACAGCTTAGGTTTCTTCCCAAACCATAATTCATACGGTGTCATCTCAACGGATTTAGACAGTGCCCTATTTAAAGTGAATGTAGCTGTCTCTAGAGCGTATCCCCAAAATGATAGCGGTAAATGGGCGAGTGACATCATAGATCGCACCATATCCAATAGAGTGCGATTACGACGTTCGGACACACCAGTACGCTGAGGTGTTCTAGGCAGCATGAGTTGTGCAACGATTCCACATTTCCTTAAGTGCTTACCAAATTTGTGACTTAAATATTCTCCCCCACGATCTGATCGTAAGAACTTTATCTTTCGGTCACGTTGATTCTCTACCTCACTCTGAAATTCCTTGAACTTTTCAAAGGTCTCAGACTTGTGTTTCATCAATTAGACATACCCACATCTACTTAAGTCGTCAGTGAGAGTGAGAACATAATGATAGCCTCTGTGAGCCCCAATGCTCATTGGACCGCACACATCAGTATGTATGATTTCCAATAAGTTGGTTGCTCGCTCCATTGTTCCGGAGAACGGAGTCTTGGTCATTTTGCCCATGAGGCATGGTTCGCATGTGCCAAATGATTCGTAGTCAAGAGACTCCAAAAGACCATCAGCATGGACCTTCTTCATGCATTTGACACCAATGTGACCAAGACGGCAGTGCCACAAGTATGTGGGACTATCGTTATCAACCTTACATCTTTTGGTATTCACACTATGAATATGTGTAACATCACGTTCGAGATTCATTAAGAATAAACCATTGACCAGCGGGGCATGACCATAAAACATATATCTCCTATAAATAAAACAACCATTATTCTCTGATTTAAATAAGTAGCCATCTCGTATTAAACGAGATCCAGATACAATGTTCATGCTCAAAGCTGGTACTAAATAACAATTATTGTGGTTTAAAACTAATCCCGTAGGTAAATGTAGAGGTGGCGTGCCGATGGTGATCACATCGACCTTGGAACCATTCCCGACGCGCATTGTCACCTCGTCCTTCGCCGGTCTCCGCTTATTCTGCAGCTCCTGTTTTGAGTTACAAATATGAGAAACCGCACCGGTATCGAATACCCAGGAGCAACTACGAGTACTGGTAAGGTACACATCAATTACATGTATATCACATATATCTTTGGTGTTGCCAGCCTTCTTGTCCGCTAAATATTTGGGGCAGATCCACTTCCAGTGTCCGCTTCCCTTGCAACAAAAGCACTCAGTCTCATGTTTGGGTCCATGCTTTGGCTTCTTCCCGGCAACTGGCTTACCGGGCGCGGCAACTCCCTTGCCGTCCTTCTTGAAGTTATTCTTACCCTTGCCTTTCTTGAAACTAGTGGTTTTATTGACCATCAACACTTGATGTTCCATTTTGATCTCCATCTCCGCTGATTTCAGCATTGAATATACCTCAGGAATGGTTTTCACCATCCCCTGCATATTGAAGTTCATCACAAAGCTCTTGTAGCTAGGTGGGAGTGACTGGAGGATTCTGTCGACCACCGCATCATCCGGGAGATTAACTCCCAGTTGAGATAAGCGGTTGTGCAACCCAGACATTTTGAGTGTGTGCTCGCTGACAGAACCATTCTCCTCCATCTTACAACTGTAGAACTTGTCGGAGACTTCATATCTCTCGACCCGGGCGTGAGCTTGGAAAAACATTTTCAGCTCTTGGAACATCTCATATGCTCTATGCTTCTCAAAATGCTTTTGGAGCCCCGGTTCTAAGCTGTAAAGCATGCCGCACTGAACCAGGGAGTAATCATTACTACGCGACTGCCAGGCGTTCATAACGTCTTGAGTTGCTGAGAAAACGGGTGCTTCACCTAGCAGTGCATCTAGGACATATGCTTTCTTGGCAGCTATGAGGATGATCCTCAAGTTCCGGACCTAGTCCGTATAGTTGCTGCCATCGTCTTTCAACTTGGTTTTCTCTAGGAACGCGTTGAAGTTGAGGGCAACATTAGCGTGGGCCATTTGATCTACAAGACATATATTGCAAAGATTTTAGACTAAGTTCATCATAATTAAGTTCATCTAATCAAATTATATAATGAACTCCCACTCAGACAGACATCCCTCTAGTCATCTAAGTGATCCATGATCCGAGTCAACTAGGCCGTGTCCGATCATCACGTGAGACGGACTAGTCATCATCGGTGAACATCTTCATGTTGATTGTATCTTCTATACGTCTCATGTTCGACCTTTCGGTCTCTTGTGTTCCGAGGCCATGTCTGTACATGCTAGGCTCATTAAGTCAACCTAAGTGTTTTGCATGTGTAAATCTGGCTTACACCTGTTGTATGTGAACATTAGAATCTATCACACCCGATCATCACGTGGTGCTTCGAGGCAACGAACTTTCCCAATGATGCACAGTTAGGGGGAACACTTTCTTGAAATAATTATGAGGGATCATCTTATTTACTACCGTCGTTCTAAGCAAATAAGATGCAAAACATGATAAACATCACATGCAATAAAATAGTGACATGATATGGCCAATATCATTTTGCTCCTTTTGATCTCCATCTTCGGGGCGCCATGATCATCATTGTCACCGGCATGACACCATGATCTCCATCATCATGTTCTCCATCATCGTGTCTTCATGAAGTTGTCACGCCAATGATTACTTCTACTACTATGGCTAACGGTTTAGCAATAAAGTAAAGTAATTACATGGCGCTATTCAATGACATGCAGGTCATACAATAAATAAAGACAACTCCTATGGCCTCTACTGGTTGTCATACTCATCGACATGCAAGTCGTGATTCCTATTACAAGAACTTGATCAATCTCATACATCACATATATTTCATTCATCACATCCTTTTGGACATATCACATCACAAGGCATATGCTGCAAAGACAAGTTAGACGTCCTCTAATTGCTGTTACATGTTTTTACGTGGCTGCTATAGGTTTCTAGCAAGAACGTTTCTTACCTATGCCAAAACCACAAAGTGATATGCCAATTTCTATTTACCCTTCATAAGGACCCTTTTCGTCGAATCCGATCCGACTAAAGTGGGAGAGACAGACACCCGCTAGCCACCTTATGCAACTAGTGCATGTGAGTCAGTGGAACCTGTCTCACGTAAGCGTACATGTAAGGTCGGTCCGGGCCGCTTCATCCCACGATGCCGCCGAAACAAGATAAGACTAGTAGTGGCAAGTAAATTGAAAAAATCGATGCCCACAACAATCTTCTGTTCTACTCGTGCATAGAAACTACGCATAGACCAAGCTCTGATACCACTGTTGGGGAACGTTGCAGAAAATAAAAAAATTCTACGCATCACCAAGATCAATCTATGGAGTCATCTAGCAACAAGAGAGAGGAGTGCATCTACATACCCTTGCAGATCGCGAGAGGAAGCGTTCAAGAGAACGGGGTTGATGGAGTCGTACTCGTCGTGATCCAAATCACCGATGATCCTAGCGCCGAACGGACGGCACCTACGCGTTCAACACACGTACAGTTGGGAGAGACATCTCCTCCTTCTTGATCCAGCAAGGGGGAAGGATAGGTTGATGGAGATCCAGCAGCACGACGGTGCGGTGGTGGAAGCAGCGGGGATCTGTCGGCAGGGCTTCGCCAAGCTCAGCGAGAGGGAGAGGTGTTACAGGGGGGAGGGAGGCGCCAGGGGCTTGGGTGTGCAACCCTCCCTCCACCCTCTTTATATAGGGGCCCTGGGGGCGCCGGCCCCTAGAGATCCAATCTCAAGGAGGGGGGCGGCGGCCAAAGGGGGGGACTTGCCCCCAAAGTCAGGTGGGGCGCCCCCACCCCCAGGGTTTCCAACCCTAGGCGCAGGGGGAGGCCCAAGGGGGCGCACCAACCCACCAGGGGCTGGTTCCCTTCCCACTTAAGACCATGGGGCCCTCCGGGATAGGTGGCCCCACCCGATGGACCCCTAGGACCCTTTCGGTGGTCCCAGTACAATACCGGTGACCCCTGAAACTTTCCCAATGGCCGAAACTGGACTTCCTATATACAAATCTTTACCTCCGGACCATTCCGGAACTCCTCGTGACGTCCCAGATCTCATCCGGGACTCCGAACAACTTTCAGGTTACGGCATACTAATATCTCTACAACCCTAGTGTCACCGAACCTTAAGTGTGTAGACCCTACGAGTTCGGGAATCACGCAGACATGACCGAGACAGCTCTCTGGCCAATAACCAACAGCGGGATCTGGATACCCATGTTGGCTCCCACATGTTCCACGATGATCTCATCGAATGAACCACGATGTCGAGGATTCAAGTAATCCCGTATACAATTCCCTTTGTCAATCGGTACGTTACTTGCCCGAGATTCGATCGTCGGTATCCCAATACCTCGTTCAATCTCGTTACCGGCAAGTCACTTTACTCGTACCGTAATGCATGATCCCGTGATGAACCACTTGGTCACATTGAGCTCATTATGATGATGCATTACCGAGTGGGCCCAAAGATACCTCTCCGTCATATGGAATGACAAATCCCGGTCTCGATTCGTGTCAACCCAACAGACACTTTTGAAGATACATGTAGTATACCTTTATAGCCACCCAGTTATGTTGTAAAGTTTGGTACACCCAAAGCACTCTTGCGGTATCCGGGAGTTACACGATCTCATGGTCTAAGGAAATGATACTTGACATTAGAAAAGCTATAGCAAACAAACTACACGATCTTGTGCAATGCTCAGGATTGGGTCTTGTCCATCACATCATTCTCCCAATGATGTGATCCCGTTATCAATGACATCCAATGTCCATGGCCAGGAAACCGTAACCATCCATTGATAGACGAGCTAGTCAACTAGACGCTCACTAGGGACATGTTGTGGTCTATGTATTCACACATGTATGACAATTTCCGGATAACACAATTATAGCATGAACAATAGACAATTATCATGAACAAGGAAATATAATAATAACCATTTTATTATGCCTCTAGGGCATATTTCCAACACTATCTTGTTGTCGGTCAAAGTGATCATGGATGTCCAGGCGGGCCCACGAATATATAGGCTTATCACCGATAACCATGTGAGGGAGTGTACTGTTCGAAGACAACCACTACATGCGTATATATGTATGTATGGAGATGATGTGTGCATGCATGTTTGAATACTATTCACGACATTGATGTGGCGGGTGCATCGAATATCGTGCAGTCCCCATAGAAAGTGAGATCGGTTCATGACGTGTTGTGGTACTGGCCACTTCGACTCGATGGGAGGGATTCATGCGTACACATGCATGTGTGCTCAAACTATATCATGTTATCCCAGAGCATGACCTATATATCGTATTACAAACAAAATAATAATCCCCTCCTAAGTCAAATTAACCTCTCTCGTTATCAGGCAAAGTAGTTATGGACCAACTGGGCCCACAAATTGAAAGCATCGATATCGTTGATAACCGTGTGAGTGGGTGCGAGAAGACAACCACCATCGCTTTGTATGTGGGCCAAACATATGTTGAATACCCAAAATGCACAACTTTGATGTGGCACATGCCTTGAAAACCGTAAAGTCCCCACACAGAGCAAGGTTCATGAAGCGTACTATATATGCTGGTCCCCTTCCCCCTCTTCGACGCATACTATATGCTCCTACCATAATACAACCCAAAAATAATCCTCCTAGATGGTGAAATTCATTAACCTCTCCTGATGTAGGTCAAAGTGATGCATGCATCAACGATGACCTCGCAGGCCCACAGATGGAAGCGTCACACATGAGTGTCACTACTAGAAAAACCGCTACTAATGGCGCACCTAATTTGGCCATTAATGGCGCATCACTGGTGCGCCATTACTAGCACGCCATTAGTAATTTTTACTAATGGCGCACCAGTGGTGCGCCATTAGTATAGGCCACGGTGTGCCATTAGTATGCCTCCCAGGGGCCATGTATACCCAGGTGCTTTGGCATACTAATGGCGCACGACCACGAGATGCGCCATTAGTAACCGCGGCATACTAATGGCGCACTGTCCAGTGATGCACCATTAGTATGCTTTGTCATACTAATGGCGCACTGTCATGTGATGCGCCATTAGTATGAATATTAGGTTTTTTTATTTTTTATTTTCTGTTTTTTGCACAGGTTACAAAATGTATAATTTGACAAAATATAGACAGCACACATCAACAACAGATTCATCGAATACAATAGAAGATTAGTCTTTGAATACAATTCATCATATTAGTCTCCGAATACAATTCATCATATTAGTCTCCGAATTGAAAAGACCGAAGAAAGATAGAACATTATATTACAAGTCTCGAGACCGCGAGTAGCGAGTTTGTCTTGACATTACAAGTCGATATCGATCATCTATGTTAGCTCATCGTAGACTCCTTTCCCTTTGTTGATTGTGGATCATATGTTACTCTATGTGTCCGGTGATCTAGCACTCGTGTGATTGATTCTATGTCGGTTTAGTGTTTCTCTCTTGTTTTCCCCGTGTTCCCCTTTGTGATTTCCGCACGTTCCTCGTGTTCTCCCGTAGGATCCCCTCCAAACGTGAAAGATCGACCACTTAGGGTTCCGCCCTACATCAAAGGACCATGTGTGTGTATGTACAAAACACACACAAGAAACACTGAATATCACTAGTCACCCTGCACACAACAAGTTTCAGATGTTCAGAACAGATCAACATGTTGAGCAGTTAGGGAATCACGAGAAGGAAGTGGGATGGTGGATCATGATGGTCTCACCTTATTGCCGTCGTCCTCATCCAACCCCGGCGACTAAGTACACATCCAAGAAAGTTCACGAATCCATGGGTGCTAGCTTGTCTACCAGCTCCAGCAGCATTGTGCCCCTGGATGCCACAAAACAACCTGACTTATAAGCATAGATAGAGAAGATTAAAAGAGAAACAACACACTAATGCTACAATGCCTCACAGTATAATTTTAATATAGCCAACAACACTTAAAGAAATAATATCTATAGATGATTCCATACAAAGTGGAACAGTTTTACTGCAATGCACACAAGCTACTGGTGACTGGTTATATTGGTTCATTGTCATTAAATTAAAAAAGAACAAAAGGAACAAACAAAGAGTACAAGAACAAACAAAGCTCATTGTCTAATTTCATTTTAGCTAACAGAATGTTGTGACAGAACTACCACAATCCCCACTCATACAGGAAGTCCACAATGGTGGGAGCCGACTTTCCCTACAATGTAAGCCAGCTACTGAATATATTTAGGTGCATCATCTGACACTATGGATGGTCTAGTTGCATAGCAGATTACAAGTACATTAATAGCAAATTACAAACTAATGTACTTTGGTGGCCTCACGATCCTTCTTGTTGCAACAAAGACAATATCCTGTGCAAGAGAAGCACATTTATCAAATTTCATTGTTTCAAATTTTAACATCATTTTAGAGTATAAACAAACTCCTCTAGCTAAACATGTCACAGTTTTTATAGTGATGATCCTGGACAAAGTGCAAGGGGGTCAAGTATATAACCAATAAGCTTGGAGGCAAAGATTTATAGTACAAGCATGAAAATTAGAACAACAGATGATTTTCTGCCCGCAAATGATTTCACTTGTTATGTGACACTATCATACTATATTAAAATGCAATGACAGTCTACTCAATACAAGCCTACATTTGTAATGATCCTGAACTTTTGAATGCATGCCAGCAGCAACTGACTCCATTTGCTGGGAAACTTTCAGCCATATATAACACAATGCCATACCAAAATGCCTGTTCCTGCAAAACCACCATGACAAAAGTAAGGGTAATCGATGGGTGGGATACATCTAATCAGCAGCCAGGACAGAGCTACATTTCAGCAGCACAAAAGACTTTTCTTGTGACCCACCACAGCAAGCTTGTTGTAAGCTGTATAGGTCAAAAAGTAGACGCCCTAACATCATCACATCTATCATCAGTAGCAGAGTCGAAATCAGGTCAACGATGGGGAAGATCAGGCGCGCACCTTTTCAATGGGGAGCGTGAAGAGCGCGATGCTGGCAGCCGTGAGCAGGACGACACCCACAGCGAGGCGCAGGGCCGAGAGCCATGAGAACGCCATGGACGCGAGCAGCCTCCGTCGCCAGGGCCTGAGCCTGCAGTCCTCCCCCTCGCCGCCCTTGTTCGCGCCGTCCGCCTAGCCCCACTGCCCTCCCCCACACCCACAGCCAAACCGCCGCTCCTACCAGATTCCCTAGATTCACCTTCCTCCCCACCTTGGCCACCCCTGCCTCCCGCGCTGCCTCACCTCGCCTCTCCTTGTCTTGCCGCATCAACTCATCCGACACCTGGTGCGCTGTGCTCGCTTGCGAGGAAGAGGGGCGGTGGTCGGAGGCGAGGACGGGTCCGGCGGCGGTGCTCCAACCCTAGCGCTCGATTCTATCGGTCGTGGCAGCGAGGAGATGGGGACGAGGGGGATGAGTGCGATGGTAGGAGGGGGTCGATTGGATCTCATCTGAGTTAGGGTTTGGGCTACGGGTGGGGGTTTCTTTTTTCATTTCTTCTTCTTCTTAGTTAGGAGTGCGATGGGAAGATACTAATGGCGCACTCCCACACGGTGTGCCATTACTAGTTTAAACTAGTAATGGCACACCGCGGGTGAGTGCGCCATTAGTAGTTTTGCAGAAAAAGGAATGGAAAAAATAATTAAAAAACAACATTAGTGGCGCACTTTCTGACTGGTGCGCCATTACTAGTTATAACTAGTAATGGCGCACTTTCTATGGATGCGCCATTAGTATGTTTGGACAGGCGCACTAGTTCAAAAAAAATTTGATACTAATGGCGCACCATGGGCCAGGTGTGCCATTAGTAGTTTCAACACTAATGGCGCATCAGAAGGTGGTGCGCCATTAGTATATACTAATGGCGCACCACTTGTCTGGTGCGCCATTAGTGCCAATCCCATCTATAGCCCTTTTTCTAGTAGTGTGTCCTAGGATAACCACCGCCTGCATGCATGTGGCCAAAAGAGGTGTTGTGTGATGTTTGAATAGCCAATGCACAACTTTGATGTGGAAGGTGCCTCGGAAACCGAAAAGTCCCGACACTGAGTGAGGTGTACGTGTTCATGGACGCGTACGTAGTATATATGATAGTCCCCTCCCACGTCCTCGACGCTACTATATAATCACCATAACACAAACAAAAATATTCTACCTTGCTGGTCAAATTAACCTTGCTGCTAGCTGTTGGTCAAAGTGATGGACGACGACCTCGCGGGCCCATAGAAAGTGTCACATGCGAGTGAGTGTCATGTAGGACAACCATCGACTGCATGTGGATACGTGCCAACAATGGATACGTGCCATGCTTCGATTAAGCAATAAAGCGGAAACATTAATCATCAAAATAGAAAAACAATATACGGGTCACGTGGTGGCGTGCGAGTGGGCGTGAGTTGACGGGACGCATGTGAGAAGTCCACCGCGCAGGAAGACCGGGAGGCGTGCGTGCAGGTGTGTAAGTTGACGGGAGGCATGCTCGATATGCAGTGTCATCGGGAGGCGTGCGAGTAGCTATGTGAAATGACGATAGGCATGCCAGCAGTCTGGTGTGCAGGCTCACCGGGAGGCGAGCCCGCGGTTTGACCGCCGCCCGCCTCTCTCCCACTACTCCATATTAATGGGGCGTCCAAGCGACCGCACCCCCTATCCTCGCCACACACACACAGGTAATCCTCTCTCTCTGCTTGCATCCTCGATCAACACCGCTCTCAGTCCTCAAAGACATCAGTGTATGAGGACGCTGCCGAAGTGCCCCGTCAGAGGGAGTGGCGACACCGGGGCTGCTGAAGCACCGGAGCACGGTGTGGAGATGGATATCGAGGTTGTCATTGCCACCGGCGAGGTATCATTGCACCCTGACATCATTGTCGATGGTGTCGTGCTTCCACAACCGGAGCCGGAGGTCCACACTGACTCCGGTGATGACTCGGGTGACGACTCCGACAATGACAGAGAACCGGTTAGTCATCTATACCCATTTATGTGTCAAATACATCCTAGGGTTTCTCTGGTTACTCCCCGTCATGCCTCTCCCTTTTTGGAATAGAAATCATATGGTTATGTTCTCCTAATCCATGAAGTCTGAGTAAGTTTCGTTAGATCCGTGTAGTGTATTGATTGTTTGAATGGTACAAGTGATAAGTGATTAGTTGTTTCATCGGTGCAAATGATTTCTACTAATAATCCAACTAGGGTTAGTGTTCATGCTAATAATTCCTAGCCAGGTCTTGAAAATTGATTTTGAATGACCTACATATATTGTTGTGCCATTATTTTCTTCAAGATTGGTCTGTACATAGATGATTGTGCTTAAAAATCGAACCATAATCTCTGGATATGTCTAAGAATAGCCATAAATTCCTAATCCTACTTTACGGCATGTAAACATTAACTTGATGCCAAATTTTGGCAACTGCCAAATGTTCGCTACAGATTAGTTTGTATTCCAAACTTGACGCCAGATTTTTTTTACTATATCTATAGGTGTTGTCTAACAATGTCGACAGCGAGAATGAAGAACGCCAGAGGAGATACAAGAGGCAAATCCTCAGGGAGCTTTATGCGGGAATGCATAACAGGCGTATTAGGACCTGGAACTGGGGCTATCGATGCCCATTTTGCAACCAAAAGCTGCATCACGCGTATCAAAGTGTTCTGGCGCATGCAAGAGGACAAGCCATTGGCTCGTTCAAGCAGAAGTATTCTCGCAGGGTGGCGCACGCCGTGTATGCCGACCTGGAGAAGCTTGAGGATCATGCCAACAGATGAGATGAGATGTGGGATTGAACTATGTATGGCTATGTAGTGTCTTAATTATAAATGCGCTTGAGTATGCTTAATGACGGTTGAACTATGCTTGTGTATCCTCATTATCTATGTCTGAGTATGTTTAATCTATGTTTACTTATGTCTAAATGTGGGATATGGATGCGATCAGTTCGGTTGATGGAATCTACCTCCGTCCTGGTTTATTGGTCCCCTTTGTAATTTGTGTTAAATTTTGACCAAAGATTTAACTAGCAAAATGTTAGTGCAGGTCAGCAAAAATTATATCATTGGATGCATATTTGAACATAGTGTTCAATGATGTATTTGTTGGTGAATGCATAAACATTTGTTAGTTAAATATTTGGTCAAAATTTGGCACAAATTACAAAGGGGGCCAATAAACCAGGACAGAGGTAGTACGTCAATCACGCACGGTTCCCAAAATTAGAACCATGTGCAATGACTTTCATTTTCCCTGTTACGTCCATCGCACACAGTTGGCTCTAGCAAGCCGTTGCCTCCAAAACTCTTTGTGGGACAGAAAAGCCTCACCACCCAATTCAAAAAAGAAAAAGAAACCTCACCATCCCCACGTCACAAAAACCCTCGCCCCGCCCGCCACCCCCTCCGGTCCCCATTCACATCTACACAAGCTCCTCCACGATTCTGCATGGCACTGCCTATCGCGGCGGCAGCCACTTAGCTCGACGCATGTCGCCGCCACCAGCTCCGCCCGGTTGGCTTCTTTGGCCTCTCTTTTTTCTTTCTTTTTGGTGGGTTTCTTTGGCCTCTTTTTTATTTGGGCTTCTTTGGCCTCTTTTATTTTTCATAAAGTCCGGAGTCTCATCCCGACTTGTGGGGGAATCATAGTCTCCTTCATCCTTTCCTCATTGGGGTAATGCTCTAATAATGATGATCATCACACTTTTATTTACTTACAACTCAATATTACAACTCTCGAACAAAGATATGACTCTATATGAATGCTTCCGGCGGTGTACCGGGATGTGCAATGATCTAGCATAGCAATGACATCAAAAAATGGACAAGCCATGAAAACATCATGCTAGCTATCTTACGATCATGCAAAGCAATATGACAATGAATGCTCAAGTCATGTATATGATGATGATGGAAGTTGCATGGCAATATATCTCGGAATGGCTATGGAAATGCCATAATAGGTAGGTATGGTGGCTGTTTTGAGGAAGGTAAATAATGGGTTCATGATACCGGCGAAAGTTGCGCGGCACAATAGAGGCTAGCAAAGTGGAAGGGTAAGTGTGCGTATATCCATGGACTCACATTAGTCATAAATAACTCATATACTTATTGCAAAAGTCTACTTAGCCCTCAAAGCAAATTACTACTACGCATGCCCCTAGAGGGATAGATTGGTAGGAAAAGACCATTGCTCGTCCCCGACTGCCACTCATAAGGAAAGCAATCAAAGAGCACCTCATGCTCCAACTTCGTTACATAACGGTTCACCATACGTGCATGCTATGGGACTTGCAAACCTCAACACAAGTATTTCTCAATTTCACAATTGCTCAACTAGCACGACTCTAATATCACCACCTTTATATCGCAAAACTATTGCAAGGAATCAAACATATCATATTCAGTGATCTACAAGTTTTATGTAGGATTTTATGACTAACCATGTGAATGACCAATTCCTGTCATCTCTCTAAATAGATATAAGTGAAGCAAGAGAATTTAATTCTTTCTACAAAAGATATGCCCATGATCTAACAAATATAAGTGAAGCAAAAGAGCATTCTACAAATGGCGGTTTTCTATGTGAAGAGAAACAAGCAATCCAAACTTTAAATGATATAAGTGAAGCACATGAAGCATTCTATAAAGCCATACTCAAAAGATTTAAGTGAAGTGCAATGAGAATTCTATAAATCAACCAAGGACTATCTCATACCAGCATGGTACATAAAAAAAGTAAAAACTAAATGCAAAAGACGCTCCAAGACTTGCACATAATGCATGAATGAAACGAATTCGAAAACATACCGATACTTGTTGAAGAAAGAGGGGATGCCTTCCGGGGCATCCCCAAGCTTAGACGCTTGAGTCTCCTTGAATATTTACTTGGGGGCCTCGGGCATCCCCAAGCTTGAGCTCTTGCCTCTCTTCCTTTTCCTCATATCAGGACATCCTCGATTAGACACTACATCCACACAAAACTTCAACAGAAAACTCAGTAAGATCCGTTTGTATAATAAAGCAAATCACCACTCTAAGTACTGTTGCAAACCAATTCATATTTTATTTTTGCATTGTGTCTACTGTAATATAGATTTTCCATGGCTTAATCCACTGATACAAATTGATAGATTCATCAAAACAAGCAAACTATGCATCAAAAACAGAATCTGTCAAAAACAGAACAGTCTGTAGAAATCTGAACATCCACCATACTTATGTTATCCCACAAATTCTAAAACAATTAGGAAAAATAAACAAGTTTCATATAAAGACAGTGCAGAAGGAATCAGAACCATTTGACGTTCCAGTTAAAAATGTAAAATCGTGCACTACAGCCAAAGTTTCTGTCCTGCAGCGTACAAACCAACAAGCATTGTAAACATCCTAAAGGCAAACCTTGGCACATTATTTTTATAATACAATGGAATTGTATAAGGGGATAATTATTTTTGTTGAAAAGTTTCTGTAATCAAGATTCACAAAGTTTCCGTGAGCATGAACAAAGTTTAAGGCTAGCTCCCACTTCAACAATGCTTGTCTTTCTCACTTTCACTTTCCTTTTTGAAAAGTTTTTAGGTTCCCCTCTTTATTTTTGTGTTTTTAAACTATATGAAAGCACTCAACAGAAATAAATGACTCTCTAAAACTTCCGGGTTGTCTCCCTGGCAGCGCTTTCTTTAAAGCCATTAAGCTAAGCATTTAGTGCTCAAGTAATGAATCCACCCGGATCCCAAGGTATATCAAAGCCAATTATAATTAACAATGATTTGTAATTTAGTAGTGAGCACAAAGTAACATATATCAAGTAATGACGAAGTCTAACTCTCTTCCTATGCATCGGCATGTCATAAAAGAACAATTCATGCACACCTAGTAAAGGCCAATGCATAGTATAAACAGTTTCTTGCAATTCTATCATGTTGGAAACATAGAGAGGTGGAGATATAATTCCTCTCCATAATAATTGCAAGTAGGAGCAGCAAGCACATGCATATTACATTCAACAAAATCATCATGTGCAAACGTAAAACGCAACCCATCAATATAATCCTTAATAAGCACAAACTTCTCCGATATAGTGTAGTTGGGAGAATTCAAAAAGATAATAGGACTATCAAGCGTGGGTGCAATAGCAACAATTTCATGTTTAACATAAGGAACTATAGCAAGTTCATCTCCATAAGCATAATTCATATTGGCATCTTGCACAAGCATAGCAAGCATCATCAAAAAGGGATATTTCAAACAAATTCAAGGGATCATAGCAATCATCATAGCAATCATCCTTCGGTAAGCACGAAGGGGAATTAAATAATGTATGAGTTGGAGGATTACTCTCATTAGAAGGCACGGGTAGCTAATCCGCTCTTCCTCCTTTTGTTCTTCGCTCTCCTCATCATCTTTTTCATCCAATGAGCTCACAGTTTCATCAATTTCTTCTTCCATTGCTTCCTGCAAAATATTAGTCTCTTCTTTGGCAGCGGAGGAGTCCTCAATATATGCTTTAACATAGGCATTAGAAGCATAATTATCATAACAATATTGAAATATGGAAAAACTTACAGATTTGTAAAGAGTAGCATCATACTTTTCAATCAAAGAAGCAATCTCATAAGCACCCTTAAAAGCAACAAATTCTTCAATTTGTTGAACATCATAGTAATTATAAACACCCTTAGCATACGAAGATACGATTCCATTATCACTAAACAAGCATTGATAGGGTAGGTGTTTCTTAGGGTCTTCAGAACAACAAGTAAACTCATATATTTCACATAAATTCCAAGCATAGCATTGCAAACGTTGAATTTGATCCCATAATAGTTTCCCTTTTTCAGATATACGGTGTCGCACAAAACAACTATGCTCATCTAAAGATTTGTCCTCAGCTAAACTAGTGGGGGTTTCAGCACGAGCACAAAGGGATCGAAGATGATCCAACTAAAAAGCTTCAGGAGTGTGATAGATTTTGAGTTGTTCTTCAACCACTGGTTCAGTAGGTACAACTAATTTTTTTGGTATTTTGCGTTTCCTACCCATAACTAAAGATAGAAAACAACTAAGAAGAGCAAATAAAAATTACTTAGTGATAAAACAAACAAGCACACACGAGAATATTCACCCCACGCTATGACTCCCCGGCAACGGCGCCAGAAAAAGGTCTTGATAACCCGCAAGTATACGGGATAGTTGTAGCCTCTTTCGATAAGTAAGAGTGTCGAACCCAACGAGGAGCTAAAGGTAGAACAAATACTCTCTCAAGTCCTATCGGCCACAGATACAACTCTACGCACGCTTGATGTTCGCTTTACCTAGAACAAGTATGAAACTAGAAGTACTTTGTAGGTGTTGTTGGATAACTTTGCAAGATAATAAAGAACGCATAAATAAAAAGTAGGGGCTGTTTAGATAAAGATGCAATAAAGTAAATATAGCGAGTGTGGAAAAGTGGTGGTAGGAGTTGTGGCATTGTCCCTAAGCAATTGACTACTTTACTAGACCGATAATAAGTATTATGTGGGAGAGGCCACTGCTAGCATATCATCCCTGACTTGGATTTCTATGCACTTATGATTGGAACTATTAGCAAGCATATGCAACTACTAACGTTCATTAAGGTAAAACCCAACCATAGCATTAAGATATATTGGTCCCCATTTAATCCTGTATGCATCAATTTCTATGCTAGGTTGAAGCTTCTGTCACTCTAGCCCTCCAATACATAGTCCTATCAACATACAACTAACCCTATGGTGTGATCCACACGCGCGCTCATATGATGGGCACCAAAGGACAGCAACATAACCATAAGAAAATTAAATCAATTATAGCAATTCATCAACCACCAATAGGACAACAAAAATCTACTCAGACATCATAGGATGGCAACACATCATTGGAAAATAATATGAAGCATAAAGCACCATGTTCAAGTAGAGGGTACAGCGGGTTGCAGGAGAATGGACCGCTTTATATAGAGGGGGGAAGGTGATGGAGATGTTGCTGAAGATGACGGCGGTGTTGGTGAAGATCGCAGTGATGATGATGGCCCCCGGCGGTGTTCCGGCGCCACCGGAAGCAAGGGGGAGAGAGCACCCATTCTTCTTCTTCTTCTTCCTTGACCTTCTCCCTAGATGGGAGAAGGGTTTCCCCTCTGGTCCTTGGCTCCCATGGCTTGGGAGGGGCGAGATCCCCTTCGAGATTGGATCTATCTCTCTGTTTCTGCGTTCTCAGATTCTACCCCTTCACCGTTTCCTTTATATCTGAAGATCCATAACTCCGATTGGAGTGAATCTTTCGCCCAGATTTTTCTTGTAAAATTAGATTTCTTGCGACAAAAGAAGAGCGTCAACCGCCTTACAGGGCACCCACGAGAGTCCAGGGCACACGCAGGGGGGAGGGCGCGCCCCCCTGTCTCGTGGCCACCCCGGACACCGTTTCGCGTTGATTCTTCCTCCCAAAAATCACAAATATTCCAAAATAATTCTCCGTCTGGTTTTATCCCATTTGGACTCCGTTTGATATTGGGTTTCTGTGAAACAAAAAAACATGCAACAGATAGGAACTGGCACTGGGCACTGGATCATTATGTTAGTCCCAAAAATAGTATAAAAAGTTTCCAAAAGTATATGAAAGTTGAAGAATATTGGCATGGAACAATCAAAAATTATAGATACGACGGAGACGTATCACGAACCAAGGCCGCAAGGCGGAGGACGACGGCGAGGCGGAGGACAGAACGAACAGGAGCCATGGAAGATGCACCGGTCTAGTCGCATGCGGAGGGGAGTACGAGGGTTGACTGGTTCGGGCACGGGTGCGTGTTGGGGCTGACGTCGCTAAAGAATAACAGGACGTGTGGGGGAATAGAGGGAGGGACTGTCCAATGTTGGAGGGTACGTACGGTAGGGCTGCAGAGGCGCAGCCATCCATGGGAGGCGGGAGCAGGCGGAGCCGACGGGGTGGTTTGGTTTGGGCGGCTGGAGGAAGAAGAAGACAAGAGATAGAAGATACATGACAGATGTTGGATGTCAATCCAACGGTTGGTACGCAGAATCGTTTGTTGACTGGCTAGTAAGTTGACACCACCTTGCATAGGTTATTTCCTCGCGGGTCCCAAATGTCAGAATCCAAATCTGTCACAGTCATGCAGCCTTTCCTATGAAAATTTACAGCCCATTTGATGTGCTAGTTCGAAATAAGTTTGTGGGTGCTGGTGGGGGCTAATCACTTGGCTTCTGTAATGCACAGTGAGCTCAAGCAGCCGGCGAGAGTGATGTTATTTCCCTTGGTTGGGATTTGTTACAGTATTTCACTCTAAATTAAACGAATGGCAATCCATTTGCCTTGTTTCAAAGAAAATATGACAGTCACAGCCAAGTTGAAAAGGGCAGGAACATGTAACTCCAGCTTACAAACTATACAAAAGCACGAGGGTTAATTGTTCATCAGGTTTACAAAAAAAAACCAGATTGAAAAGGGCAACAACATGTAACTGCAGCATTGTTTTCGGCAGTCACAGTCAAATGGGTTGGTCAGGTCCATAGAATGAACATCCTGGGTCGTAAAATTTACTGGATTATGACCACAATATGTTGTAAATAGAAGCCTGGCACGTTCAGAAGCTCTTTTGCCCACCTGAAACTCCTTTTTTTGCTCTTCTACATACCCATCCGTCAAAACCATGCTACTAATAAACTTAAGCCTGATGGACAATAGTAACCTCGCATTCAGCAGGAAGAATGCGACAAATCTTCTGTTTGCACGGTTGGCTACATATTGTTCTAGTGTTATTGTCTTCAATCGAATCTCATGAGAATTGAGAAAATCACGATGCTTATGAATCCACCGATTGGTTATAACTTTCTTACCCCATCCTATTGCCAAAATAGACATGAAGATTGAAAAGAGTTAAGGTCTAAAAGAAGAGTGTCGAAAGAGCAACAGCTGAACGGCTAATTCTAGTACACTATATGCGGGCTTCCAATGTGCATGAAATTATCACCTTTATATACAACTTCTCCAGACATGTAAAGCATTGCAACAAGCCAATAATCTAGTTCAGATCAAAACTATTCATTTGGATATATAAGATGTCACACCCTAGCTAGTCATGCATTAGAGTGTTGCATCATGTTTACTCTTTCATCAGAAACTTGAAATGGGGATTTGTGAAACCCTCAGAATCATTTTGAAAATGACCCAAATAAAAATTTCTCCAAAATGGTCCAAGAAAATGCTCATGTTGCTCTCTGAAAATATTGGACAGAGATAAAAATCAAACCAATATTTTTAAGAGCTCATAGGTATTTATTTTGGGCATTTGGAATTAATGCATAAATATTTGCATTGGAAATATATTAGTTATATATATTAATATATGCCCAAAAATTATGCCACCTGTTGGGGAGCTCTGGAATAATATATCTAGCTCCTGCAAAAATTGGCATAAGGTAATAAAATGATTTAATATTTTATTTAAATCAAAACAAATGACAGAAATTAGAAAACAAAAATAAATAAAGAAGGAGAAGCTTACCTGGGGCTCCTCCCTGTGCAGCCCAGCAGTAGCTGGCCGGCCCAGCCAGCAGGCGGCCCAGCCCGCCTCCTCCTCTGTCGTCTTCGTCCTCGACAGAGGGAGGGGAGTGTGCCCGGCGCGCGCGCGCGCCACCGTGCCACGCCACCAGCTCGCCTGCCTGCCTGCTTCTCCCCTCCTCGTCTGAATGCCCTG
>NC_041393.1:254969200-255009901 GCF_002162155.2 Triticum dicoccoides
ACTCTCCCCCGGTTCTTCCTCTCCTCTCCCTCGCTCTCTCTCCCGTGTCCGAACGCACCCATCGCCGCCGTTCGCCATAGTCGCCGCCACCGGCCTCCCCTCGCCTTCCCGACTCGCGCAGGAGCTCCGCCCCCTCGCCCTGAAGCTCTCCGTCAAGCCACAAGACGCCGGACGCCCCGTGGAGCCGCTGTCGCCATCGTCTTCCTCCTCGGGCTCCGACCACCATCGCCGTCGATTCGCCGTCTCCAGTGCGTCCCCGAGCCCGCTTCGACGCCCGCTGCAACCGCGGTGAGCTCCGCCACCGTTTCCCTCTCTTCTCAACCTTGTTCCCGCGCCGTAACCCCGTTTCCCACCATGGCCGAACCTCCGCCGTCGCCGAGCTCGCCGTCGACGCAGCTCCGGTGACCATTTGGTCACCCCGGCGAGTCCAACAAGTTCGTAAGGCCCCGTAGAGCATCCCTAGCGCCTTGCCTCGCTCGCCTTCGAGCTCCAACCCCGTTTCCGTGCACGACCGAACCCCGGCGGCCGCAGCCGAGCTCGCCGCCGTCGACTCCGGCCACCCCAGGCCCAGCCACGGCCACCGCCCGACGCGCCATCGAGCTAGCTTTCCAACGCACCTAGCCACACGCCGTTTGGAGCACCACAGAGGAAACCCGAGGCACTTGTACGCCGCGGACCTCGCCGGCGACTAACCGCCGGCGGGTTTGACCTGTTTGACCTGGGGTTTGACCCCCCCCAGAGTCACTGACGCGTGGGCCCCGTCGGCCAGGTGGTTAGCTTAACACTAATCACTGTTAATTAACCCCCCTGACACTGACCAGTGGGCCCCAGCGCCACTAACCCTTAATTAGGATTAAACTAACCTCTGTTAAACCCCCCCTGTCACTGACGTGTGGACCCCACACGTCAGGTTTGACCCCAGCCAGCCGTAGTTGACCGCTGACGTCGTGCTGACGTCATGCTGGCGCAATATATATATTTCTGGATTTAAATTAAATCAGGAAATTCCAGAATATTATTTAAACTTCAAAAATTCATAACTTTTATTCTGTAACTCCAAATTAGACAATTTATATATGAAAAATGATCAGAAAAATCCAATCTATCCATCTGTGCTATTTTCATGCATGATCAAACAAGTTAAATTGATGTTTAAAGCAGAACAAGGAAAAGCACTTTAAAAGGCCATGCTTGAGTTTGAAATTTGAATCTTTGATTCAAATTTGTTCAAACCCTTCTGGTTTTAGTTGCATTAGCCCAACACACTCATATTGCCATGTTTCATGCATGCATCATATTGTTGCACATTGTTTGGTGATGGTTGTGTATCGGTGTCCTTTGCGACAGGTTTTGCCTCCGAGGAGTACCGTGATTACCCTAACGAAGAACCGTATCAGTGCATCGAACCATCAGGCAAGCAACCAACCATTTGATCATATCGATACAATCCCATGTTCTCGCTCCTGCTCTCTTTTACTGCATTAAGACAACGCGTTTCAAACTGCTGTGTGCTACGGTAGTTGAACCCATTTCCTCTGCATGACCTGTCATTGCCACAGTAACTAGATGAAACCCACTAGCATGTGTAGGAGTTGATTGAGCCATATGTATGTGTTGTTCCTACCTTGCTATGCCTGCTATGCTTAGAGTCGGGTCAGGTCTGGTTCATCTGGGTGATGGGCTAGAGTGAAATGATTATGTCGGTAATGAGAGTGGTGTGGTGAACACGAATTGGTAAAGGTATCGATGAGAGGCCATGTAGGAGTACATGGTGGGTTGTTTCATTGAAGCCGACCTTAAGCACTGAGATCTGTATGTGTGATTTAAGAATCAGCTACTACCATGCATTGGGCCCGAAACCAATGGACCCTCTCGGCTTCTTATTCACCCTAGTTCTCCGTCCAGGAGTTGCAAGTAGTTTCTGGTGTTTGTAGCCTACTGGAGGCCGTGGACAGCGCTGACCGTAGGGGTGGGCTGTGATGCGGTAGGTACGTGGCACGGTGTACCGAATACCCGTTAGGTATCTCGGGAACCCTGTTCACATCGTTCGGGGCCGTATGGGAAACCTCGGCCGGACTCCCTGCGGATGGAACCTGGATAGGCGATAAACCTGGACTGGAGGCTTAGGTGATTAGGTAGGTCGTGGCCGACACCCACGTTCGGCTTCCGCTTGAAGGTTGCCGAGTACATGTCGTGTAAACGACGGTAAGTGGTGAGAGCGTGTATGAAGAAGTACATCCCTGCAGGGTTAACATGATCTATTCGAATAGCCGTGTCCGCGGTAAAGAACTACTTGGTTGCCTATACAGTTCATAGACAAGTAAATGGAAACTACTAAAAGCCTCAAGATAAGTGTGAGTGCCGAGGATGGCTCTTCCGTAGGAAGACGGAGGCGGATCCTCGGTAGTGTATTGAAGTGGTGAGAAGTGGACTCGTGTGCGCAAAACCATTTCAAGTTGAAGTATCGTAGGATAGTCTAGCCAAGAGTCAAAGATGGCTTGCTGCAATAACTCCACCAACCCTTCTTGATAATATGCATGTATGTAGGATCTGATGTAAGTCTTGCTGAGTACCTTTGTACTCATGTTGCTATAATTTACATTTTACAGAAGACGCTGCAACACCTTCAGATGGGTTCTACGTATACGTTGACATCAACGAGTAGGCTAAAGGCCCAGGTGGTGATCCTGAGCTTGTGAAGGACCATGTAGTATAGCTAGGCTTTCCAAGCCTCTTTTATTTTACTAGTTGTCTGTACTCAGACAAGTTACTTCCGCTGCTGGTTTGTATGACTGTATGACTTGAATGCTGGGTCGTGAGACCCGTACTTTTGTGTATGTTATGTATGGCTCCCTGAGCCTTAAATAAAGTACTTGTGTCGTAGAGTCATGTTGTGATGCTTCGTTGTATTTGCACATATCGAGCATATTGTGTGTATGATTGAAATGCTTGGTATGTGTGGGATCTGACTACCTAGTTGTTTATCTTTAGTAGCCTCTCTTACCGGGAAATGTCTCCTAGTGTTACCGCTGAGCCATGGTAGCTTGCTACTGCTCTGGAACACTTAGGCTGGCCGGCATGTGTCCTTCTTCGTTCCTGTGTCTGTACCTTCGGGGAAATGTCACGCATTGAGTACCGGAGTCCTGTTAGCCCGCTACAGCCCGGTTTACCGGAGTCCTGCTAGCCCAGTGCTACAGCCCGGACCCACTTGCTGATAACCGACACGTTCGAAGCTGGGTCATGGATGCCTGTCCCTGTAAGTCTGTGCCACTTTGGGTTTACGACTAGTCATGTCAGCCCGGGCTCCTTATCATATGGATTCTAGCGACACTATCATATACGTGAGCCAAAAGGTGCAAACGGTCCCGGGCAAAGGTAAGGCGACACCCGTGGGGATACCGTGCGTGAGGCCGCAAAGTGATATGAGGTGTTACCGGCTAGATCGATGTGACATCGAGTCGGGGTCCTGACAGCGTTGGCATCAGAGCCGGACTGCTTGTAGGTTCTCCAAGCCAAACTGGTCGATGTTGAGTCTAGAAGTTCTTTAGTTATATGTAGGGGAATTGTTTGTGGGTTGGAACGTAAGGCTCTTTTTACTCCTTTATCTAATGACATTCTGATCTGAGTCAGTCTATTCTTCCACCGGGGGTTAAGGAATTAGGATCTGTTCTCTCTATCAGGATCACGTGTTACTAATCAGTAGTACCTTATAGGTTTGATGGATACAAGCCTAGTTCAATTCTATTATCACATTATGTTGCTAGGATGGACTCAGAACTTGATATGATGATGTTGAGTGTGTATGTAATCCTTTGTCAAATGTCTCAAAATCCTTCTTGAGCATTTACAGCTGTTATGCTGCCGAAATTTTGCTAGAAATTCTAATGCCTTTGCATTATGATTGTGCTTTCAGATGGCCACTCGCGACCTCAATCAAGTGGTTCGCCTGACTCGATGCCTAGATGTACCCGGCCATACTACCATGTTGGTCAGGGTAATGACTGAGGCTGGATACCGCTGGTATCCTGAGTACACGGTCGAAGAGAAATTTCGGGACTTCAATCAAAGCCAGTATCTCTGCACTGTCAGGATATTTCCATCTTATCCTGGATCCACCGAGCCCCTTCACTGCTCCTATGGACTCGGGGTTACTATTGAGATGGCTGTGCAGGACGCCGCCTACTCTATGATGACCATCATGCGAGTCAGGTCTGGTCTATTTAGGGACTCTGATTTCCGGTATATGCCAGGATCACTTCCAGGAGCACAAGGGTATCTCCAGGCTATCTATCCTGACCCCACCCAGGAGGATTCACGGACTCGCACGACTGCCGAGATGCTCGAGGATAAGGACCGTGAAAATCGGGCCTTGAGGTTAGAGCTCTTCAATACCCGTGCTGACCACTGGGCCACATTGACTCGGTTTGCACCGGCGGTGCAAGCTGGATATTCGGATATGCGCGATCTCTATCCTGTGAGATCTGCTCTGCCAGACATGATGGGTTGGCGTGATGTAGGAGGCATCACCCCACCTCGCGGTCCCCGCAGGCCACCGTCTGTTGGTCCAAGACCTCATCCTAGCCCCTATGGTCCACAAGCTCCGCGAGATCGTCTGTTTCCGGATGATCATGTTGAGCTTCCAGGCTATGGAGGTGACTTCTACGAGGACTACTACGGATCGGTCTGAGTTAGTGGTAGTATCACTAGTTCGCACTAGCTGTGTCGTCTATCGTCCCGCGTGACTCGTGGGATATGACCTAGTTTGTACTCTTTCCGGAGGTGTAGAAAAATAATGTATAGGAGCTTGGGATGCCTCCGATGAGATGTAATCCTCTTTCACCGTAATAGTACTTTGCTTGGTCTTGTACTAAACCCTGTATGGTGTGTATGACGATGGAATAAAGAAGCAGTTTCTGTATCTACCATGTCATACGGATGATCATCTTGCATTTCGAGTTATTCCTTACATTTTGTATCCTATGTCGGAATTTTATCATCCTGACTAAATCATTGTCTTGTTTACCTAGGATGGTCAACACGCGCACTAACCCTGCTCCTCAAGAGCAGGCCGAAGGCAGTGAAGTCAGGGATGCAAGTCTGCCTCATCCTCCTTCCCTAGCCGAGGTTATGATGGAAGCTGAGAGAAACAAGCGGGAGACCAACCGTTTGTTGGAGCGTATTGAACAGAACACGACACACCATCAGAGGACTAACGTGGTGTCACTCAGTGATTTTATCAAATTACATCCACCCATGTTCCACCACTCCGTCGAGCCTCTCGACGCTGATGACTGGCTTCGCAGTATCTCTCACAAACTGCGTTCCGCGCTGGTAGCGGAGGCTGACAAGGTCACCTTTGCTGCATATCATCTTGAAGGCCCCGCCAGTCTATGGTGGGAGAATTATGGAGCTATGCGCCCAGCGGGCCATGTCACTACTTGGGCTGAATTCAGCGAGGCTTTCCGTGAACATCACATTCCGGAGGGTCTCATGGACCGTAAACGTGAGGAATTTTGCAGTTTCACTCAGGGCCGACTTTCTGTGGATGCTTACAGCAGGGAGTTTGGTAACCTCGCACGATATGCAACTGAGGAAGTGTCTACTGATGCCAAGAAGCAAGCAAGGTTCCGTAAGGGACTTAGTCCTGAGCTTCGCCGTGACCTCCGTCTGCATGAGTGCACATCTTTTCAGAAACTTGTCAACAAAGCCATCAGTGCTGAAACTGGTCAGACTGACTATGACGCAACACGCAAGCATGGCCGTGACATGGGTTCCTCATCCGGTGCTGGTCCTCAGAAGCGCCGCATGTGGGTACCCAACACCGCCCTGCCACCCAGGTTCACACCGAGGCCATCTTTCCAGGCACCTCGCCCTGTTCAACAGTCTGCACCGGCCAAGCCCTATGGGGGTCCAACCAACAATGCTCCTCCACGTACCAGTTCCGTGACTTGTTTCAAGTGTGGGGAATCTGGCCACTATATGCGTGAGTGTCCCCAGACCAACCCCAACCAGTCTGCTAAAGCTGTTGGCCGTGGCAAGCCGACAGGGAAAGTGTTCCATGCCAAGCCGGCCACCGCCTCACGTGGCCATGTCAACTGTATCTCTGCCGAAGAAGCTCAAGAGGATCCCAACGTCGTTCTCGGTACGTTCTTGTTAATTGCCACCCGGCATCTGTTCTTTTCGATACAGGAGCCTCCCATTCATTTATATCTGAAAATTATGCTCGTTTGCATAACGTCGCATTCTGTGACATGCCAGCCTCTATGGTAATTCAAACTCCGGGATCCAAATGGCAAACTTCTAGAGTAAGCCATGGAAATGAAATCCAAGTCGACAGACTTGTTTTCCTCGCGTCTTTGATAGCCCTTAAATCTTCAGATATTAATATCATTCTGGGTATGGACTGGATGTCGGCTCATCATGCCCAAATTGATTGTTTCTCTAGGACTGTTCAACTCACCCATCCTTCGGGGAAGATAGTCAATATCTTGACCCGAATAGCCAAGCGACAATTATATTCTCTTAATGCCAGCCCCTTGCCAGACCTTGAGGACGTTCCGGTAGTCCATGACTTCCCGGATGTCTTCCCAGAGGAATTGCCAGGTGTTCCACCTGACAGGGATGTTGAGTTCGTAATAGACCTCATTCCAGGAACCGTTCCGATTGCTAGAAGACCCTATAAGATGGCACCACTAGAACTAGCCGAGCTTAAGAAACAACTCGATGAGTCCTTGAAAAAGGGTTTCATCCGACCTAGCTCATCTCCGTGGGCTTGCCCCGTCCTATTCGTCAAGAAGAAGGATGGTACGGACCGGATGGTTGTAGATTATCGACCTGTCAATTTGGTCACAATCAAGAACAAATATCCGCTCCCCAGGATCAACGACCTGTATGATCAACTCGCTGGATCCTCAGTCTTCTCCAAGATGGATTTGAGGTTGGGCTACCATCAAATCAAAATCAGAAACGGGGACATTCCTAAAACGGCCTTTGTTACTCGTTATGGCCAATACGAGTACACCGTTATGTCCTTCGGTTTAACCAACGCTCCAGCCACCTTTTCTCGGTTAATGAACTCAATCTTCATGGAGTATTTGGATAAATTCGTCGTGGTTTACCTCGATGATATACTCATCTACTCCAAGAACGAGGAGGAACATGCCGAACATCTAAGGCTAGTGTTGGAGAAACTTCGAGAGCATCGCCTTTATGCCAAATTTTCTAAATGTGAATTCTGGTTGTCAGAAGTGACCTATCTGGGTCATGTAATATCTGGTAAAGGTATTGCTGTTAACCTTGAGTGAGTTCAAGCTGTCCTTAATTGGACTCCACCTGAATCGATTAAGCAAGTTCGGAGTTTTCTGGGCTTAGCGAGCTATTGACGTCGCTTCGTCGAAAACTTCTCCAAGGTTGCTAAACCTCTAACCGAACTCCTCAAGAAAGATAAGAAGTTCGAATGGACTCCACAATGTGAGCACAGCTTTCAGGAACTGAAAAGACGCCTGACCTCTGCTCCCGTACTGGTACCGCCAGACTTCTCCAAGGACTTTGTTATCTACTGCGACGCCTCGCGACAAGGACTAGGTTGCATTCTCATGCAAGATCGACACGTAATTGCCTACGCTTCACGGCAATTGCACCCACATGAGGAGAATTATCCTACTCATGATCTAGAGCTTGCAGCCGTAGTCTATGCACTCAAGACCTGGCGACATTACCTCCTCGGTAACCGTTGCGAGATATTCACTGATCACCAAAGTCTGAAGTACATTTTCACCCAACCGGATTTGAATCTCAGGCAAAGACGTTGGGTTGAGTTGATCACAGACTTCGACTTAGGAATAACCTACACCCCAGGGAAAGCCAACGTCATGGCTGATGCGCTAAGTCGTAAATCTTATTGTAACAACCTAATGTTACAACAAAGTCAACCGCTTCTCCATGAGGAATTTCGGAAGCTTAACCTTCACATTGTTCCTCAAGGTTTTCTTTCCACCTTGGTGGCAAAACCTACCCTTACGGATCAGATTATCAAAGCACAGAAGGTAGATCCGGGAATTTCCCGCATCAAGAGAAACATCCAAAAAGGAATTGTGAATTGCTTCTCCATTAATGATCAAGGGGTCGTATACTTCGGGAATCGACTAGTGGTTCCCAAAGTGCGAAACCTGAGACGATTGATCCTTAAGGAAGCTCATGAATCTCCTCTCACCATTCATCCCGGTAGTACTAAGATGTATCAGGACCTACGCCAGAGGTTCTGGTGGACTAGGATGAAAAGAGAAATCGCTCAATATATTGCTAATTGCGATGTCTGTCGTCGTGTAAAAGCAGAGCATCAACGGCCTGCTGGCACCCTTCAACCCTTAGCTATTCCTGAATGGAAATGGGATAAAATTGGTATGGATTTCATTACCGGTTTTCCCAGGACCAAGAGAGGGAATAATGCTATTTTCGTCGTGGTCGATCGTCTTTCCAAAGTAGCCCATTTCTTACCTGTTCGTGAGAGTATAACCGCTAGTCAGCTGGCAGACTTATACATCTCCCGTATAGTGTCTCTCCATGGTGTTCCTTTGGAAATTAACTCGGATCGAGGAAGTCTTTTCACCTCTCGATTTTGGGAAAGCTTCCAAAATGCTATGGGAACCCGTCTCTCCTTTAGCACCGCCTTCCACCCTCAGTCGAGTGGTCAAGTGGAACGCGTCAACCAGATTCTAGAAGACATGCTTCGAGCCTCTGTTATCTCATTCGGAATGGACTGGGAGAAGTGCCTTCCATTTGCCGAATTCGCTTACAACAACAGCTATCAATCTAGCTTGGGTAAAGCCCCTTTTGAAGTTCTCTATGGACGACGGTGTCGAACACCCCTTAACTGGTCAGAGACCGGGGAAAGACAATTCTTTGGCCCGGATATGATTCAGGAAGCAGAAGAACAAGTTCGTATCGTTCGTGAAAAGTTGAAAATAGCCCAATCTCGTCAAAAGAGTCAATATGACCGAAAACATAAGGCTATGACTTTCGAGGTTGACGAGAAGGCTTATCTTCGGGTCACCCCTCTGAAGGGAACCCATCGTTTCGGTATCAAAGGCAAATTGGCTCCTCGTTACATTGGACCTTTTCGCATTCTCGCCAAACGAGGAGAAGTTGCCTACCAGTTGGAACTACCTCCGCACCTCTCCAGAGTCCACGATGTCTTCCACGTTTCTCAACTCAGGCGTTGCTTCTCGGATCCTATCCGTGGAGTGGACCACGAAACGCTTGATCTCCAAGATAATCTTACATATCGAGAGTACCCCATTCGTATCCTCGATCAGGCCGAACGTACCACCCGACGTCATAATATCAAGTTTCTCAAAGTACAATGGTCGCACCATTCTGAGGATGAAGCAACTTGGGAAAGGGAGGATCGTCTTTGACTCGAGTATCCCGCCTTCTTCCCGGAGGAACCGAAATCTCGGGACGAGATTCTTTTGAGTGGGGGTGAGTTGTCACACCCTAGCTAGTCATGCATTAGAGTGTTGCATCATGTTTACTCTTTCATCAGAAACTTGAAATGGGGATTTGTGAAACCCTCAGAATCATTTTGAAAATGACCCAAATAAAAATTTCTCCAAAATGGTCCAAGAAAATGCTCATGTTGCTCTCTGAAAATATTGGACAGAGATAAAAATCAAACCAATATTTTTAAGAGCTCATAGGTATTTATTTTGGGCATTTGGAATTAGTGCATAAATATTTGCATTGGAAATATATTAGTTATATATATTAATATATGCCCAAAAATTATGCCACCTGTTGGGGAGCTCTGGAATAATATATCTAGCTCCTGCAAAAATTGGCATAAGGTAATAAAATGATTTAATATTTTATTTAAATCAAAACAAATGACAGAAATTAGAAAACAAAAATAAATAAAGAAGGAGAAGCTTACCTGGGGCTCCTCCCTGTGCAGCCCAGCAGTAGCTGGCCGGCCCAGCCAGCAGGCGGCCCAGCCCGCCTCCTCCTCTGTCGTCTTCGTCCTCGACAGAGGGAGGGGAGTGTGCCCGGCGCGCGCGCGCGCCACCGCGCCACGCCACCAGCTCGCCTGCCTGCCTGCTTCTCCCCTCCTCGTCTGCATGCCCTGGAACGACGCGACGCCCCCCCCCCCGTACTCTCTCACTCTCCCCCGGTTCTTCCTCTCCTCTCCCTCGCTCTCTCTCTCTCCCGTGTCCGAACGCACCCATTGCCGCCGTTCGCCATAGCCGCCGCCACCGGCCTCCCCTCGCCTTCCCGACTCGCGCAAGAGCTCCGCCCCCTCGCCCTGAAGCTCTCCGTCAAGCCACAAGACGCCGGACGCCCCGTGGAGCCGCCGTCGCCATCGTCTTCCTCCTCGGGCTCCGACCACCATCGCCGTCGATTCGCCGTCTCCAGTGCGTCCCCGAGCCCGCTTCGACGCCCGCTGCAACCGCGGTGAGCTCCGCCACCGTTTCCCTCTCTTCTCCCCCTCGTTCCCGCGCCGTAACCCCGTTTCCCACCACGGCTGAACCTCCGCCGTCGCCGAGCTCGCCGTCGACGCAGCTCCGGTGACCATTTGGTCACCCCGGCGAGTCCAACAAGTTCGTAAGGCCCCGTAGAGCATCCCTAGCGCCTTGCCTCGCTCGCCTTCGAGCTCCAACCCCGTTTCCGTGCATGACCGAACCCCGGCGGCCGCAGCCGAGCTTGCCGCCGTCGACTCCGGCCACCCCAGGCCCAGCCACGGCCACCGCCCGACGCGCCATCGAGCTAGCTTTCCAACGCACCTAGCCGCACGCCGTTTGGAGCACCACAGAGGAAACCCGAGGCACTTGTACGCCGCGGACCTCGCCGGCGACTAACCGCCGGCGGGTTTGACCTGTTCGACCTGGACTTTGACCCCCCCAGAGTCACTGACGCGTGGGCCCCGTCGGCCAGGTGGTTAGCTTAACACTAATCACTGTTAATTAACCCCCCTGACACTGACCAGTGGGCCCTAGCGCCACTAACCCTTAATTAGGATTAAACTAACCTCTGTTAAACCCCCCTGTCACTGACGTGTGGACCCCACACGTCAGGTTTGACCCCAGCCAGCCGCAGTTGACCGCTGACATCGTGCTGATGTCATGCTGGCGCAATATATATATTTCTGGATTTAAATTAAATCAGGAAATTCCAGAATATTATTTAAACTTCAAAAATTCATAACTTTTATTCTGTAACTCCAAATCAGACAATTTATATATGAAAAATGATCAGAAAAATCCAATCTATCCATCTGTACTATTTTCATGCATGATCAAACAAGTTAAATTGATGTTTAAAGCAGAACAAGGAAAAGCACTTTAAAAGGCCATGCTTGAGTTTGAAATTTGAATCTTTGATTCAAATTTGTTCAAACCCTTCTGGTTTTAGTTGCATTAGCCCAACACACTCATATTGCCATGTTTCATGCATGCATCATATTGTTGCACATTGTTTGGTGATGGTTGTGTATCGGTGTCCTTTGCGACAGGTTCTACCTCCGAGGAGTAACGTGATTACCCTAACGAAGAACCGTATCAGTGCATCGAACCATCAGGCAAGCAACCAACCATTTGATCATATCGATACAATCCCATGTTCTCGCTCCTGCTCTCTTTTACTGCATTAAGACAACGCGTTTCAAACTGCTGTGTGCTACGGTAGTTGAACCCATTTCCTCTGCATGACCTGTCATTGCCACAGTAACTAGATGAAACCCACTAGCATGTGTAGGAGTTGATTGAGCCATATGTATGTGTTGTTCCTACCTTGCTATGCCTGCTATGCTTAGAGTCGGGTCAGGTCTGGTTCATCTGGGTGATGGGCTAGAGTGAAATGATTATGTCGGTAATGAGAGTGGTGTGGTGAACACGAATTGGTAAAGGTATCGATGAGAGGCCATGTAGGAGTACATGGTGGGTTGTTTCATTGAAGCCGACCTTAAGCACTGAGATCTGTATGTGTGATTTAAGAATCAGCTACTACCATGCATTGGGCCCGAAACCAATGGACACTCTCGGCTTCTTATTCACCCTAGTTCTCCGTCCAGGAGTTGCAAGTAGTTTCTGGTGTTTGTAGCCTACTGGAGGCCGTGGACAGCGCTGACCGTAGGGGTGGGCTGTGATGCGGTAGGTACGTGGCACGGTGTACCGAATACCCGTTAGGTATCTCGGGAACCCTGTTCACATCGTTCGGGGTCGTATGGGAAACCTCGGCCGGACTCCCTGCGGATGGAACCTGGATAGGCGATAAACCTGGACTGGAGGCTTAGGTGATTAGGTAGGTCGTGGCCGACACCCACGTTGGGCTTCCGCTTGAAGGTTGCCGAGTACATGTCGTGTAAACGACGGTAAGTGGTGAGAGCGTGTATGAAGAAGTACACCCCTGCAGGGTTAACATGATCTATTCGAATAGCCGCGTCCGCGGTAAAGGACTACTTGGTTGCCTATACAATTCATAGACAAGTAAATGGAAACTACTAAAAGCCTCAAGATAAGTGTGAGTGTCGAGGATGGCTCTTCCGTAGGAAGACGGAGGCGGATCCTCGGTAGTGTATTGAAGTGGTGAGTAGTGGACTCGTGTGCGCAAAACCATTTCAAGTTGAAGTATCGTAGGATAGTCTAGCCAAGAGTCAAAGCTGGCTTGCTGCAATAACTCCACCAACCCTTCTTGATAATATGCATGTATGTAGGATCTGATGTAAGTCTTGCTGAGTACCTTTGTACTCATGTTGCTATAATTTACATTTTACAGAAGACGCTGCAACCCCTTCTTATGGGTTCTACATAGACGTTGACATCAACGAGTAGGCTAACGGCCCAGGTGGTGATCCTGAGCTTGTGAAGGACCATGTAGTATAGCTAGGCTTTCCAAGCCTCTTTTATTTTACTAGTTGTCTGTACTCAGACAAGTTACTTCCGCTGCTGGTTTGTATGACTGTATGACTTGAATGCTGGGTCGTGAGACCCATACCTTTGTGTATGTTATGTATGGCTCCCTGAGCCTTAAATAAAGTACTTGTGTCGTAGAGTCATGTTGTGATGCTTCATTGTATTTGCACATATCGAGCATATTGTGTGTATGATTGAAATGCTTGGTATGTGTGGGATCTGACTACCTAGTTGTTTATCATTAGTAGCCTCTCTTACCGGGAATTGTCTCCTAGTGTTACCGCTGAGCCATGGTAGCTTGCTACTGCTCTGGAACACTTAGGCTGGCCGGCATGTGTCCTTCTTCGTTCCTGTGTCTGTCCCTTCGGGGAAATGTCACGCATTGAGTACCGGAGTCCTGTTAGCCCGCTACAGCCCTGTAAGTCTGTGCCACTTTGGGTTTACGACTAGTCATGTCAGCCCGGGCTCCTTATCATTTGGATGCTAGCGACACTATCATATACGTGAGCCAAAAGGCGCAAACGGTCCCGGGCAAAGGTAAGGCGACACCCGTGGGGATACCGTGCGTGAGGCCGCAAAGTGATATGAGGTGTTACCGGCTAGATCGATATGACATCGAGTCGGGGTCCTGACATAAGATCTTGATAGAATTCAGCACCTTTGATAGGCCATCCATGGAGAAACTCTTCATTGAGCATAGAACATAATATTAGTACAAAATGTGTACTCCAAGATGATATATAACTTATGTGCAGAAATTTAAATTGCAGCTTATGGTTACAAGTGTAGATGATAATATAAAGTACCTGAAGAACTGTGGAGCCAAACACCATATTGAAATGAGCACAGAGATCATGTATTACACCCAAGGTCTCCAGTTTAGGCGCAGAGAGGACGGTTATTTGCAATGGTGAATAACTGGAATCAAGGATCAACGTTTGAAGTGAAGGCGCATCTTGGATGATGAGCTGCCTTCCGTCAAAAGAAATTCCAATTCTTACAAGGTTAGGCGACTTTATTTGGAGACAACCGATTCTAACTGTGAAAACAAGCACCAAGCACTCCAGCGCAGGGCAACTGGAGTGGATGATGTCGTGCAATGAGGCCTCCGATATACGAACCCGCACAAGTGAAATTTTCTTGAGAAATGGGAGTCAAAGGTTTAGTACCAGATTGTCTGGTAGGTAGCACAGTGCAAAGGTGGTGGTGTGGAGAGAGGAGGAAAACCACACGATGGACATCGGTGCTGAGGGCACAAGTTCATGGCATTCGGTATGTGGTATGTGATTTCCAGGGGAGTAGTAGAACTCAAGCAGCTGTAGTTCTACGAATTCAAGGGATTTCATCTAGGCGTCCACCGTGCAAGGCATGGTATGCTTGCTCAGGTGGCATGATGGGATGCAGAGGCTTTGAACGGAGCCCTGGTGGGAGGAGATGATGGCTCTGGGGATTTCAAAATCATTGAAGAGAGATAGCTGACGACAGTCGAGATTAAGGGGCGCGGTGCGCCATAGAGGGTGCCACTGAATTGAGAGGACGTGGTTGTGGCAGCAATCCTTGGTGGGGAGAAGCGAGATGATCTCCCCAAGGACGGCGTCTGGGAGATCGCTGATGCGGTCTACCCGAGATTCTATGGGTTCCTGGGATCCAGTGGGGGCGAGGTCACCACTTCTCCCCGTGCTGCCGGATGCGGGATCTACAGCAGGCGTCACCACTAGCGGGAGCCTCATCTTCTTGGCACTGGGGTCAGCCGACTCCATTTTCCTCGAGGGCGTCGCGCCGCGCTCACAGATTTGAGCAGAGTAACGAATGATGAGCCTAGTTGTAGTGCGAGCAAAGAAGAAGGGGAGCTGGGGGTTTTCTGTAGGAGTGAGGAAGAAGGGGAGCTGGGGTTTTCTGTAGGAGTGAGGTGAGTAATTTGGGGGTACGAGTTGAGCGAGCTGACGTGAGGTGGGTGGGAGCGAGGAGGAAGAAGAGCACACATGTTTTTGGGGGGGTGTTGGGTGTGGGTAGCGCCTCTCATTCAGTAAATATATGGGCTTTTGAATTGATTTTAGTATTTACTAGTGTGGATGGGCTGTTTTGTCTTGGGCCCAGAGAAACAATTACTACTAGTACAGTGGAGACACTCTACAGCTACCCAGAAAAACAATTACTTCTAGTACAGTGGATACACTCTACCGCTTCTGGCTCCTCCTAGGACATTGAAATGTCTCCCTCTACTGAATGCCATTATACTTTTGTTCAATGACATGCGAGCCATGCAGCACGCGGTCCCAAATGCTATCCACCAAATTAGAAGGCAGTCTGCAGGCGGAAAGTCACCCCGGTCGTAGCGCGGCAGTAACGAGCCGTCGTATCACAAAACCCCACCTCCACGCGGTCTAAGTTTGACGGACGAAGCAACCATCATTTCACTCTTTGCTGAATCCCCTTCTCCCTCACCATCTTCAAGAAAGGCAACACTTGCATCTGCCACTGTTCTTCTCTCCCAACGAAGGGAAGGTAAGCGGATCCGTGATGTTGGTATATTTTCGTCAGAGAAAAAAAAAGAACTTTTGCAAACTAGTAACTGATCGTCACTCTCTTTTTTGTTTCATTGTCATTGCGATTGTGTTTTCCTTTCAGTGGTCTCCTAGTATTCGTCAGCTTCATGATGGACCAAGGAGATCCAGGCAAAGATCTGCCGATATTGGAGCAGACGCGGGAGGCTGATCCCCATGAGACAGAGAGCTCCAAGAAGATGGAGGCAGCCATCGAGCCGACCCTAGATACGCTCACGGCCACTACTGAGATGGTCAACACCCCATTTGAGGTTACAGCCCCTGTGGCACTGCAGGAGCAGTTTTCCCCCTTCGAGGATATGTCCCCCCCTGCTGAGCTTCCCAAGGTGATTTCCTTCTTTGCCGATCTTGATTGTGGTTTTTCATCTAAGTATGTGGTGATTAATAATGCAAAATTTTGTTAGCTTCGATGCCATGCTATACATAGTGGTTTAAATAACTTGTGTTTCTTATATTGAAAAGTAATTCAAAATTTGTTTCTGTTTCA
Source organism: Triticum dicoccoides (assembly GCF_002162155.2). NCBI lineage: Eukaryota > Viridiplantae > Streptophyta > Magnoliopsida > Poales > Poaceae > Triticum > Triticum dicoccoides. The sequence goes on from NC_041393.1 coordinate 254,985,157, forward strand.
ATTAGAGCCCTGATGCGGACAAGGATTGTGTGGTTGTACATGTCACTCGCTATGAGGCGGATGACCTGAATATACGCACTGGGAAAATAGAGTTCTTAGGCTGTTGGATCCTGGAAGCCATTTGCAGTTATACCAATGAAGAGTTGTATTCCAACCTCACTGTTGTCAGGCGTGTTGTCTAGGGTGTACTGAAGCACAAGAAGTTCAAAGCTACTCCTTCGTTTGTGAGGCATACTGTTCTTGTCAAGCTTACGCAGGAAGATGACGTGGCATGCCTCCACAAACAAGTTTATCAGTGGCAAGGCCACAAGGTTGTCTTCATGAAGGTTCATAGGATTGAGCTGCTGCGGGACGTCCTCGATGATGTTCATGGCAGGGTCCGTCTTGTGTCCAGCCCAAATTAGATCGAGGCATAAATAGTTTCCCTAGCTAGTGTTTAATAATAGTTTGGATTGTGTCTAATTATCCGAACCTAGCCTATTATCGACCCCTCTGGGGATAGTATTCTGTTTGAATCCGTCTATGGGAACTCCTGCTACTTTTGTGTGCCAGTGAATCATGTGAGAACCATCATAATTGTTGCCGAAACAGATGCGTCCTCACTAGTTTTTTCATGAATATGGCATGGTAAGACATAAGTTGTCACGGTTTATCATACGAGCAGTGTGTGTTTTGATGAAATAGAGCACTCGTTTGAGAACCGTGCGCTGACGTATACATAAGTACTTGTAAACACTGTTGGTGCTACCCCACTTGTAAGAAGTTGTGCAAAACACGGCACATTGGCTCAGCTTGCTTCAACACTAGGCTATCGACCAGCTAACAATCAACAATCTGCTGTCTGACATATAAGCAACTATGTATCTTGTTACAGTGGTTCATGCAGTTAATTGAGGCCACAATGTAATAAATTCCAAACGTTCACACGCTAGTCCAGCGCTCATGTGGAACACTCACATTAAACTCGTCTTCATAAAAAACTTGAAAAGCATAAGTTAAGAAATTTTATACATCTCAATGATTCATAGAACATAACAAACATATACTAGTTCACAGCAAAAGACAAAGTTGTGAGAAGGTTTACAAATCAGGAAAAAACAAGCAAGGCTTCTCTGAGCAAAGGGCCTCCCGACAGGCTTAAATTTCCTGGAGTTCACTCTGATTTTTTCGTGTTGCCACCATCCAGGGTTAGGTTCTCTCATTCCAGAATAACCAATTATAATTGTGGTCTCAGCTGGAATGCTGAACTAAACCATGAAGTGTGCTGACCAGCTGAAATGCTTGTGCATTCCACTAAATTTAAGCACCGTTATTTGCAGAAATAAGCAGACCACAATTCCTCTTGTCTGCGCACCGGTCCAAAAAATCGCCGTGCAGCCGTGCCAGCTAGTCCTCGGTCCATGGATGAACTGGTAGAAAGTGCATTCCGGACTAGGATGCAGTTGTTTTCGCTCGTCCCTGCACTACAATTAGAAAGTAAAACGTACGAATTAGCTTCTTTTAGATTGCGTAGGTCATTCTACCTTAGTTACTACCAATGTAGGGATATCTTGAAGACGGGAGGTTAGACGACGGCAACAAGGGATAGCCATCTCATTTTGCGCATTTGTACTAAAACTAAGGTGTGTGCTTTTGATTGCGCGGATAGAAACGATACGGAGACAGACATCCCGAAACGATATGGAGACAGACATCCCTGTTTGCGCAAATACGAAATACAGTTATTTAAACAGTGACAGATAATACTACTTTCCCCCATTTCCTCTTGGAACCAAGTCCTAGATTCATGCTACAGCTTTCCCACTTTCTTCCCTGTTTGAACCAACGCTTAGAGTCGACTGTATGAACTAGCTTTACTTCTAATAATAGTAGAAGTCTAGGCGGCTTTGGAACAGCGGACGGAAGTAGAAAAGGATCCACACGAAGGGAGCTGGGGCAGTAGAGCAAGGTGGGTTTCGAAGGAATATATACCTGAGGGTCGTCGGCATGTGGCAAAGATGGTGTCGGGAGGCGGCATCTTGGCCACAGTACCGCAGGGAGGAAGAAGGGGTCGGAGGCCCTCCCGAGCCAGCGCTCTCTCGGAGAGAACGGCACGGCTGCCGATCAGGACGCGCAGGCAGCCATTGGTCTCCTCCCACGCTGCCGACGACAGCGTGAACGATGCACCTACACCCCTGCCCTGGTCGAGGTTGTCCGGCCGGATTTGTGACCAGCCGTGAGCTGAAAGAGAGTGTGGCCACCTATGTCCTGCTTAGATCTAGAGAGCATGAGAGAGTGAACAAGAGGAACCCTAGTAAAGCAAGCGCTAAGGCTCCTGCTTTTATATATAGTGGAGTGATTTTGTTGTACCAGCTTCAAAAAAATGTGCTCCTACATGTACCCACGAGTGGGTGTGAGAGAACTAGTGCTTGCGTACACCGCTTCTCTTTGTGAGAGTACAATATACTATGCCCAAAGAACATTCACCGCAAGAGTAATAGTATAAGTGTGTGACGTGTGAGCTAAAATAAAATGTGCGCGCCCTCTTTTGTTTTTTAGAAGTTCTGAGGGTAGGGTGTGAAGAGCACATATGTGCGTGACGTCTACCTGCAGATAGATGATGGGTGCGACGTGCGAGTGTGCGAGAGGAATTGGGAGAGTCGTGACTCGTGAGGGTGCGTGTGCGTGAGAGAGAGGGGGGCATGTATCAATGCAATGCATGTGTCCGTAAATCATTATCCGACAAACGTTCGCCACAAGCCTTTTCCTGACGAACACCGTAAGAACCGTTAGATCGGCATCCGACAGTGTCAGTTTTGCCATGTCATTTAACAGAACAACCACTCCTCCTACACACAAATTTTCCATGTGCATGTTAGCAACTGCCGTATGCTCCCTCCGTTTCGAAATGCAGTGCATATAGCTTTATTGAAAATTCGAACCTCGCAAACTTTTACCGAGTTTTCGTGTACCAAATTGCACATGTAGAATACCCTGTATATATCATTTCATTCATCTTTGAGAGGTAACTATAAAGATGAGTGAGGAGTCTACAAAGAAAGACCATCGTATCACCCGCAGCAATTTCAACCATCCTTTAGTGTCGAGGAATATCATAGGAACTCTATATGATATGATTTTTATAGTATTTTTTTCCTTTAGAGACAATTGGTTCATAGGAATAGATTCATATACTCCACATTTTAAAGGAAATAAACATGATATCATTTCAATAGATTTAGAGCCACTTGGTTCATATGACTGGATTCCTATACTCCCTTAATTTCAAAGGAAAATAAACATTAGCGTATATTCAATAAAAAAGTTCCTATGATATGAACCAAATTACATCTCTTTTCTAATCCCTCCTCATAGGAATTGAGATCATGTCATCTCTATATTCAATAGAAAAGTTCCTATGATGTGAACCAAATGACATCTCTTTTCCAATCCTTACTCATAGGAATTGAGATGCTCCATGTCATCTCTTTCCCTACAATTTCCATGTATACATCTTCTATTCCTAAATAGATAGTACAACCAACTAGTAGCTTTTTTCCAAAACATGCAACTATGGCACAAGAACTATATAGTGTGCCAATAACTTTGAAATATGGTCGTTGGATGAAGCTAATCCAACAGTGTAGAGATAGGCAAATCCGAGCACTACTGGCCATTGGATATCATCAACATTCCACCAGATCTGCCACATGTACAATTTAGAAGACTCCATGGTTGAACTTAAGCATAATGCACAAACCTCAAAACACAAGCACTTCTCCTTTGTTCTAGAATCTTCTGTATCATAACTGATTATTTTTTTCTAAATGAATTGCCATTATTTGTTTTTTACTTTATGATTTACAGTGCACAACCCCATCAATCTTAACATTTTTATAAAACTAATTGATTTTCAATGAAATGAACTATAAGAACTAAACGAACATCTACATCATGCATATATGACTCAAAGCTATACATGCTATAGTGTGTATTTATTCATAATTTGGTTTCGAAATCTCATGCGTTCAATACATGTGTACCTTACTAGTTTTGAGTAGAGTAGCAAATTTCACGCGGCCCCGGGTATATCAGAATGCAGGGCCCATGCATCATTGCCTTTCGGTCGAACCTACATCCACAATTTTTTGTACGTACTATATCTCCACTGGTCCCCGAACCCAAAATGATGCCTCATTCTAGTAAAACCAAGCGGCCCACACATATTTAAGGCGTCGACTCGAACCCGTTTACTACGACATGGCCCCGCACGCCATAGTACTCCTACAAACCCTACCGCCGCACTCATCATCGGTTTTATTCAAGAGGACAAGGGAGAAGCCGATTTGTAGTGGAGGCGCTTTCAAAAAAAGGATCTGTAGTGGAGACCCCTACCCTAGGGTGCCCTAGGTAGCTGCCGCACGCATCATTGTTTTCTCTTTTCTTTGTGCTCTTGCGCCCTAGAGTGAAATGATGGTTTCTTCGTCCGTCCAGCTTAATGCGGGAAAGGTGGGGCTTTGTGATTTGACCCCTCATCGCTCATTCTCTACTACTGCGGCGCTACGACCGGGGTGCCTCCAATTCCAATCGTTGCTCCGAACTGTAATTTGGTGCATCGCACGTGGAACAAGACGGTGGATGAGCCACATATCGGTCAAAGGGGTCTTGTTAAGTGCGTCGCCATTTCGTGTGCAGACTGACCCTGCTTGAGTTGCTACGCCAACACGACAGGAGCAGCCTACCACTTGGTTTTGCTCCTTGGTGAACCCCGACTATATTGATCTAAAAAGATACATGCTGAACTACCCTCTCCGTCTCGGTTTTTTATTTTTAGGCGTCTCGGTTTATAGGGCTTGCACGTAGTTCTAGGTCATCCATTTGACTAACTAAATATGAGTTACTATGTCACAAAAAGTATATCATTGGATTCTTAACTGGATGTAGTTGTATTTAAAAGTCGAGGGTGGGGCTTTTCCTGCACGGTAGGCGGGGCCTAGTCGGTTCGACAGAGATGCGAGAAGACATGGGAGTAGGCTACTGCAAATGTAGGGCTGTGTGATTTGACAACGAGTTACAGCTGGACAGGTGGGGCCCCATGATTTGACTTGCCATTATCATTTTAACTGCGGCGCTACGACCGGCGTGAGTCTCGCGATTCCTGACCACCTCCATACAGGTGCCTCTCCTAATGCTCCACCATGTAGTAGAGGCTGGCTCTTGCATGAGAGCCCACTTCTCCACTTTTTCCTTGCCTCTCTTTCCTTCACATATGCAAAAATGCCATGTAAAGCGCACTATTGTACTTACTTGCTCCTACAGGTGCTAAGCTTGCCACATAGGCATAAAGTCTGATGTGGCAAGTTAATCAAGAAGAGAGAGACTAGTTTGGTGACCCAAGGAAGAAACAGTACTAAGCGCGTGTACCTAGGTGAAAATACAATTTTGAGTCTATAGCTAATTAAATGAAGCAAACTTAGCAACAAAAAACTAGTACTCCCTGTGAAATGATGTGGCACCAACGTAGCACACCATTTCATTGGAAGAGGTCACTCCTTGGCAAATGCAATAAATACTAGTACTCCCTGTGTCCCATAATATAAGAACGTTTTTGGCACTACACTAGTGTCAAAAACGTTCTTATATTATGGGACGGAGGGAGTACGACGAAAGAGATAGAGAGAAGTAAAAAAACACTTATAGCCAACCTTATAGCCAACCTTGTTGTAGTATGAGTGACTAAGTGATGACTATGTATGACATGCCAACATCAGATAGCCTAACGCACCGTGTTAAATCTCCAAGGGCGCGAGCGACGCGACGGTCGTGGTAGGCGCGACCATGATACGTGCTGCTGCAGCCCTTGGATCTGAGATCAAACGGTCGCATGCTAAGTTGCTGAAAATTTGCAGAATAATCCTCCAGGATAGGATATTGTCGTTGAGGGAGTTCCGGGCTAGGGGGTGTACAGATAGCCGAACTATCATCATCGGACGGACTCCAAGACTATGAAGATACAAGATTGAAGACTTCGTCCCGTGTCCGGATGGGACTTTCCTTGGCGTGGAAGGCAAGCTTGGCGATACGGATATGCAGATCTCCTACCTTTGTAACCGACTCTGTGTAACCCTAGCCCTCTCCGGTGTCTATATAAACCGGACGGCTGTAGTCCATAGGACGAACAACAATCATACCATAGGCTAGCTTCTAGGGTTTAGCCTCCTTGATCTCGTGGTAGATCCACTCTTGTAACCCACATCATCAATATTAATCAAGCAGGACGTAGGGTTTTACCTCCATCAAGAGGGCCCGAACCTGGGTAAAAGCATCGTGTCCCTCGTCTCCTGTTACCATCCTCCTAGACGCACAGTTCGGGACCCCCTACCCGAGATCCGCCGGTTTTGACACCGACATTGGTGCTTTCATTGAGAGTTCCTCTGTGTCGTCACCGATAGGCTTGATGGCTTCTTCAATCATCATCAACGACGTAGTCCAGGGTGAGACCTTCCTCCCTGGACAAATCTTCATATTCGGCGGCTTTGCACTGCGGGCCAATTCGCTTGGCCAACTGGAGCAGATCGAAAGCTACGCCCCTGGCCGTCAGGTCTGGTTTGGAAGTTTGAACTTCACGGCTGACATCCGCGGGGACTTGATCCTCGATAGGTTCGAGCCACAGCCGAGCGTGCCGCACTATCGCGACGAGCATGATTTAGCTCTGCAGCCGGACAGTACCTTCGAGGCCGCACTCAAAACCACTCCGATCTTCAATTCGGAGCCAGCTCCGCAGATCGAGGATGGATGCCTAGACACCGCCTCGGGGGCTGCAACCTCTGCGGCGATAGAGCCGAACATTGACTTTGTCCCTCATAAAGCTCGTGACTCCGACGTGCCGGACTCCTCACTGGACTATGTACCTCCCGCGCCCGCCCCGATCGAATCCGATTGGGCGCCGATCATGGAGTTCACCGCAGCGGACGTCTTTCAACACTCACCTTTCGGCGACATCTTGAGTTCGCTAAAATATCTCTCGTTATCAGGAGAGCCCTGGCCGGACTGCGGTCAGGACGGTTGGGATGCGGACGACAAAGAAATTCAAAGCCCACCCACCACCCACTTGGTAGCCGCTGTCGACGACTTAACCGACATGCTAGACTACGACTCCGAGGACATCGACGGTATGGACGACGATGCCGGAGACGACCAAGAACCAGTGCCTACTGGGCACTGGACAGCCACCTCATCATATGACATATACATGGTGGATATCCCAAAAGATGGGAATGGCGAAGGAACAGAGGAGGATGACCCCTCCAAAAAGCAGACCAAGCGCCGGCGTCAGCGGCGCCGCTCTAAATCCCGCCATGGCAAGAATGAAGACTCCGGCACCGGAGACAATAATACACCGGACAGTGCCGAAGACAACCCGCTCCAGCAAGATGCAGCGCAGGAGGACGGAGACGCCAGCCCTTATGAAGGAGCGGCAGAAGAAGAGGCAGAGGATCATATGCCTCCCTCCGGAGACGAAGCGAGCCTCGACGATGATGAATTTGTCGTGCCTGAGGATCCCGTTGAACAAGAGCGTTTTAAACGCAGGCTTATGGCCACGGCAAACAGCCTCAAGAAAAAGCAGCAATAGCTTAGAGCTGATCAGGATCTGCTAGCCGACAGATGGACTGAAGTCCTCGCGGCCGAATAGCATGAGCTCGAACGCCCCTCCAAAAGCTACCCTAAACGCAAGCTGCTTCCCCGATTAGAGGAGGAAGCTTACGAACCCGCATCACCAGGAGACAATACGGCTGACCGACCACCCCGTGGTCGCGAGAGAGAGGCCTCTAGGCCCTTCACTAAACCCGTACCCCGGCATCGCTCGAAAAGCAAGATATATTGGAGGATAAGGCAAGACAATCAAGATTGATCTATGGATCGCGTGGGCATCCCACGATACGTGACGACAATCGTCGCGCCAGACACAGTAAGTCCGGCCGGGCCGAACAAAATAGACCAAGCTCCCTTGAGCTCCGTCGTGATACCGCCCAGTACAGAGGCGCCGCACACCCACTATGCTTCACAGATGAAGTAATGGATCATCAAATCCTCGAAGGGTTTAAACCCGTCAATATTGAATCCTACGATGGCACAACAGACCCCGCGGTTTGGATCGAAGACTATCTCCTTCACATCCACATGGCCCGCGGTGACGATCTTCACGCCATCAAATACCTCCCCCTCAAGCTTAAAGGACCAGCCCGGCATTGGCTCAACAGCTTGCCAGCAGAGTCAATTGGGAGTTGGGAGGACCTGGAAGCCGCATTCCTTGATAATTTCCAGGGCACTTATGTGCGACCACCAGACGCTGATGACCTAAGCCACATAATTCAGCAGCCAGACGAATCGGCCAGGCAATTCTGGACACGGTTCTTAACCAAGAAAAACCAAATCATCGACTGTCCGGATGCGGAGGCCCTCGCGGCCTTCAAGCATAACATCCGCGACGAGTGGCTTGCTCGGCACCTGGGACAGGAAAAGCCGAAATCCATGGCAGCCCTCACATCACTCATGACCCGCTTCTGCGCGGGTGAGGACAGCTGGCTAGCACGCAGCAACAACCTCAGCAAAAATTCTGGCAGTCCGGACTTCAAGGACCGAAATGGCAGGCTGCGTCGCAACAAAAACAAACACTGCATTAACGGCGATCATACTAAGGATAAGGCAGTCAATGCCGGATTCAGAGGCTCTAAACCCGGTCAGCGGAAAAAGCCATTCAAAAGAACTACTCCGGGTCCGTCCAATTTGGATCGAATACTCGACCGATTGTGCCAGATACACGGCACCCCCGAAAAGCCAGCTAACCACACCAACAGGGACTGTTGGGTATTCAAGCAGGCTGGAAAGTTAATTGCCGAAAACAATGACAAGGGGCTGCATAGCGATGACGAGGACGAGACCCAACCGCCGAACAATAGAGGACAAAAGGGTTTCCCCCCACAGGTGCGGACGGTGAACATGATATACGCAACGCACATACCCAAAAGGGAGCGGAAGCGTGCACTCAGGGATGTCTACGCGATGGAGCCAGTTGCCCCGAAGTTCAATCCATGGTCCTCCTGCCCGATCACTTTTGACCGCAGGGACCACCCCACCAGCATCCGCCGTGGCGGATTCGCCGCACTGGTCTTAGACCTAATCGTCGATGGATTTCACCTCACCAGAGTCCTGATGGACGGCGGCAGCAGCTTGAACCTGCTTTACCAGGATACAGTGCGCAAAATGGGCATAGACCCCTCAAGGATTAAACCTACCAAAACGACCTTTACAGGCATCATACCAGGTGTAGAAGCCAATTGTACAGGCTCAATTACACTGGAAGTGGTCTTCGGATCCCTGGATAACTTCCGAAGCGAGGAGTTAATCTTTGACATAGTCCCGTTCCGCAGCGGCTATCACGCCTTGCTCGGACGCACCGCATTTGCAAAATTCAACGCGGTGCCGCACTACGCATACCTCAAGCTCAAGATGCCAGGCCCCCGAGGAGTCATCACGGTCAAGGAAACACGAAACGTTCTCTCCGCACGGAGGAACATACAGCAGCTGTCGCGGCAGAAGTGCAATGCAGCCTCTTAAGGCAATTCTCGAGTCCGGCCTTTAAGCGGCCGGACACAGCTAAGCGCGCCCGGAGTAACTTACAACAGGACCACCTAGCACGTTCTGAGCACGCGTAGCAGTGCGGCCCCAACCCCAGCTCCCACGAAACGTTAAAGCAGGTCCTTCGCGTACACCATTACGCTCTGAAGATACCATGGGCATGGGGAGAGGGGCACGACCACGATAAATCCAGACTGCGGCTTAACCACACCAGGGGCTCTCAAGTGTGTCGTTCTTTTTTCTTTTCTTTTTACCTTTTATTTTTTACCTACAGGACTCTGTTTGTCAGAGGCCCTGACCGGCAGCAGATCTGCAGAACTCACAATGCAACAGCCAGGAAAGGATAAAGGCTACAACGAATATACAGGTGGTCTCCGTTACGAGCATTTTTATACACCAATCTGCAGCCTACCCCTTGAGGGGGACATGTTTAACCGTCCCATACCTTGCTTATCGCACTATTTGCTTATAATTGCATTACCATTTCATACATATGTTCATTCACGGCATATTGCATCCGTACACTTTGGTACGGCTAATACACATCAGGGGCTTATGTTCCCCGAATCATGGTGTGATGAGTACGAACACTTTCACAAGTGCGGCACCCCGAACTTATAGCACTATATGCATCGGCTCCGAATCATGTCTTGGGTCAATAGTTGGGTTTGCCCGGCTCCCATGTTTTGGTATCTTACGTTCCGTTATATCAGCTAAGGTAGCACTGGGAGAACCACTACGATTCCGCCCCAGTTGAGCTGGGTTAACGCCTTAGTGGAGAAAGCTAAAACTGACCGTCATGATGAGGCGAGAGCCGGTCGCTGTTCGAGAGGTTTTTTGCGAGTCCTTAAAGACTTATGCCGCTTAGAGCGAGGAGCCGGATACTGTCCGGCCAAGGCGTGGATAGCGCCCCAAATTCGGCCTTCCGAAGACTAGGGGCTTCGCCAAAATTTAAAATTATAGAATTCTATGGCTAAGTGAGAGTGTTCAAGCATTATAAGTCCGGTTGCCTTGTTCACTGTGTCGAGCGCCTCCCTAGATGGACCCAAAAATGGGAACAAGAGCGCTCGAGTTTATCCCGAACACGCCAGCACTCGTGGCATGGGGGCTGAAGCCGACGACTTGCCATCTCTCATATTTGATAAACAGCCGCACAGAAGGTAATATTTTAAATTAACAAGCGTTGCTTAGCGCATATGAACCAAGTTTTCAGCGCACAGGATAACAAAATGCGAGTCTACTCAAATATTACATCTTTGGAGCACTCACCCGCAATAGTGCGGGCGCTCTTCAGCACACTCTTATAATACATCTCGGGCGTGCGATGCTCCTTGCCCTCTGGTGGGGGGTCCGTCACAAGCTTCTGGGCATCCATCTTGCCCCAGTGCACCTTCGCGCGGGCAAGGGCCCGACGGGCACCCTCAATACAGGCGGAGTGCTTGATAACTTCAACCCACGGGCACGCATCCACCAGCCGCCGCACCAGGCCGAAGTAGCTCCCAGGCATAGCCTCCTTAGGGCATAGCCGAACTATGAGGCCCTTCATGGCTTGTTCGGCCGCCTTGTGGAGCTCGACCAGCTGCTTCAGCTGGTCGCTAAGGGGCACCGGATGTCCGGCCTCAGCATACTGAGACCAGAAGACCTTCTCCGTCGAGCTCCCCTCCTCGGCCCGATAGAATGCGGCAGCGTCGGACACGCTGCGAGGAAGATCTGTGAACGCTCCTGGAGAGCTCCGAATTCGGGTAAGCGACAGGTAATTAACACTCACATGCTTACTTTGCATGAAAAATGCCTTACCCGCTGCTATTTTCTTTACCACCTCGATCTCCTGGAGGGCCTTGTAGGCTTCGGCCTTAGCGGCTTTGGCACTCTCAAGAGCCGTTGCAAGCTCAGACTCTCGAGTCTTCGAGTCACGCTCCAGGCTCTCATGTTTCTTCACGAGATCCTGGAGCTCTTGCTGTACCTCCGCCACCCGCGCCTCCTGTTTCTCTCGCTCGGTGCGCTCCGCAGCCGCATTGCGTTCGGCCGCGGCCACCGCCTCTTTCAGGGTCGCCACCTCATTAGTGGCCCCTGCAATACCCACGTTATCCTCGTCATTCTTTTTGCAACCAAAATCATTTTCTGTAAGGTGCAATTTTAATAAGGTGTTACTCACCTTCCTTGTCCTCGAGCTGCTTTTTGGCACGGCCGAGCTCGTTCTCGGACTGCTCGAGGTTCTTCTTCAAAGTATTGACCTCCGCAGTCAGTGCGACAGAGGTCAGCAGCGCAGCCTGCAATCCCATATTGACATATTTTTCATGACTCCTGTGTATATCTTATTAGATCCTCAGTCCGGCTTTTCTTTCCGAACACCGACCCGAGCATCATGGGCTACTGTCTATGCGGTACCATTTTATACATATTGAAATTCTTACCTCAAAGCCTGTTAGAAGGCTGCTGCAGGCTTCGGTCAGCCTGCTCTTCAATAGTGCGGTGTCCCTCTTCAATAGAGGCGCCGTTGAGCGCCTCCGGCAAATTATCCGGCACCTTCGGTTGGACGGAGGCAGCCGGCGTCACGGTCTTGCCCTTCTTGCGAAGGTGTCGCCCCGAGTCTGGTGCAAAGTCCGGAAGCTTGTCCTGTGACACCTCCAGGGCCTCCTCCTCCTGGCGAGTCCCTTCCTGGGATCCCACCTCGGCGTCGTCCGTGGCACGGGGGGTGGAGGCAGTCGGAAGAGAATCCATATCCGACGCACCTAAGGACCCGCTCGACGAAGCAGGGAGATCGTCCTTGGGCGGACTGTAGGGTTGTATGCGGCATTAGAAAGACATTGCGTGGCAAAGAAAAAAGATAAACCATTAAGTTATTCGATAGTCCGAATACTTACGATCTCGCCAGGGGCTTGGCCCTTGGAGGCCAGTCCTCGTCGTCGTCACTGGCATTGGCGGAGCGGTCCGGGGGAAGAGTTTTTCCCTTCTTGGACCCGTCGGCCTCCCTTGTTGGGGAGGCCTTCCTTTTCTTCCCTCCCCCCGCTCGGGGAGAGGCTTTCTTCTCCTCCTCGCCTTGGTGGGAGGAGTTGGCCTCGGATTCATCATCCGATAGCACCTGAAAACGGGAACTCTTCCGAGTCCCCGTGGCCTTCTTCTTGGCCTTCTTCTCCGGCACCACGTGGGGTGCCGGAGCCAGCAGCCCCATCAGGCGGGCGTCCGCTGGGTCCTCTGGCAATGGGGCCGGACAGATAGTCCGTTCGGCCTTCGCTAGCCAGTCCTGTCAAAGGTAAAGGGAGTGTAGATCCCGCATAGAGTCAAACTATGGAAAGCAAGTGGCAAAATCATTTACCTCGTCAGACGGGCGCTGTGAGTGGAATCCGCGATCTTTGGTAGCGGATGCGGGAGCATCGGCGCCCTTGAACAGCACCTTCCAGACATCTTCGTACGTAGTGTCGAAGAGCCCGCTCAGGGTCTGGTGCTGCGCCGGATCGAACTCCCACATGTTGAAACCCCGTCGTTGGCACGGGAGAATCCGGCGGATGAGCATGACCTGGACTACGTTGACAAGCTTGAGCTTCTTGTCTACCAGCTTCTGGATACAGGCTGGGAGTCCGGTCAGCTCCTCCGAATTCCCCGGATCAGGCCACTCTCTTTCCAGGAGGTGAGCCGTGTAGGGATGCCAGATCTGAATTCGGGGGCCGCCGCCCAATCGGCGTCACGCGGCTCGGTGATGTAGAGCCACCCCGACTGCCACCCCTTGATGGTTTCCACGAAAGTGCCTTCCATCCACGTAACGTGGGACATCCTGCCCACCATAGCACCTCCGCACTCCGCTTTGCTGCCCTTCACAACCTTCGGCTTGACATTGAAGGTCTTGAGCCACAAGCCGAAGTGGGGTTGGATGCAGAGGAAGGCCTCGCACACGACGATAAAACGCCGAGATGTTGAGGATGAAATTCGGGGCCAGATCATGGAAATCCAGGCCATAGTAGAACATGAGCCCCCGGATGAAGGGATGAATTGGGAAGCCCAGTCCGCGGAGGAAATGGGGAAGAAACACTACCCTCTCATGGGGCCTGGGGGTGGGGATGAGCTCTCCCTTGTCGGGGAGCCGATGCGCGATGTCGCTGGACAAGTATCCGGCGGCGCGCAGCTTCTGGATCTGCCCCTCCATGATGGAGGAGGCCATCCACTTGCCTCCCGCTCCGGACATAGTTGGAGAAGGTTGAGGTGAGAAGTGTGGACTTGGGCGCTGGAGCTCGAGTTCGCAGAGATGGATAAGCCAAGGAGGAAGAAGGCGCAGGTGAAAAGGTTGGATCTTTATCCCCTTATATGGGCGGACAGAAACACGCGTCCCTACCGGCCTGGTAAAACTCCCTTATCTCCCAAGTGTCACAATCAATGGTGCGGTTGGGTTACCCACGTCCGTATTGATGGGAATCCCGGAATAAGGGGAACACGATCTCTGCTTCGACAAGACGTGCCAAGGAAACCGCCTCGCTAAACGCGCTGAGGTGGAACAATAAAAACAATTCGAGTAAAGGCTTGGAAGTGGTGTGACGTCATGCCACAGAATACGTCAGCAGATTGATCTTGTGTAATATTATTCTCTCTACGGTGGTATGTGGAATTTATTTTTGCAGAGCCGGACACTATCCTAGTGTTCACAATCTTCTATAAATTATTCGGAGGAGGAACCCACCTTGCAATGTCGAAGACAATATGCGCGCCGGACTCGTCGTCATTGAAGCCTGGTTCAGGGGCTACTGAGGGAGTTCCGGACTAGGGGGTGTCCGGATAGCCAAACTATCATCATCGGCCGGACTCCAAGACTATGAAGATACAAGATTGAAGACTTCGTCCCGTGTCCGGATGGGACTTTCCTTGGCGTGGAAGGCAAGCTTGGCGATACGGATATGTAGATCTCCTACCTTTGTAACCGACTCTGTGTAACCCTAGCCCTCTCCGGTGTCTATATAAACCGGACGGCTGTAGTCCCTAGGACGAACAACAATCATACCATAGGCTAGCTTCTAGGGTTTAGCCTCCTTGATCTTGTGGTAGATCCACTCTTGTAACCCACATCATCAATATTAATCAAGCAGGACATAGGGTTTTACCTCCATCAAGAGGGCCCGAACCTGGGTAAAAGCATCATGTCCCTCGTCTCCTGTTACCATCCACCTAGACGCATAGTTCGGGACACCCTACCCGAGATCCGCCGGTTTTGACACCGACAGTCGTGGTATTCTCACAGGGGGGGGGGGTGCAAGACGACATATGCCACAAGGTGGCTTCATGTGAGGGCAAGACTGCTGCCGGAATATCCAGGGACGGGTATGCGAGTAGCACGCGTTAGTTTACCGAGGTTCGGGGCTCTCCGGAGAGATAACACCCCTACTCCTGCATGTGTGAGTATATTTGGTATATCTGGTGCAGAGTGCTCCTGGAGCTATATCTGAGGTCATTGTCGTAGGCATCTGGCCTCGTATATGCATATGAGCACAAGTGAGAGAGTGGATAGCTAGTGGCAGAATGGAGTGGCCGTGGTGGTGCTTATGTGCTCATGTGTGAGTGTGTGGATGGATGGATGGGTGTGTGCATTATATAGGCATGGCTAGCTTAGCATGTAAGCTATGTGGTGGCATGGGAGCAAGGGGGTATGGTGGGGTGTCATGCTTGTCCCCTGGGTCACTTCATAAATAGTGCCAGGGGACAAGTGACACTATACATGATGGCATCGAGGTACAGCCGTCTCGTCCGCGGTATGGCTGCCACGTCGGGGTCTTGTTGGTGTCTGGTTGGGCTGCAGTCGGCAGCCGGCTGGTTGGCGCAGCCGGCAGCCGGCTGGTTGGCGCAATCGTTAGCCGGCTGGTTGGCGCAGTCGGCAGCCGGCTGGTTGGTGTAGTCGGCAGCCGACCGGGTAGAGCAGTCGGACGGGGAGCCGGCAGGAGCGGCCGGGCAGTCGGACTGAGGGGCTTTGCTAGCCCCGATGTCTTGATTTATTGTTTCACCGTCTTCGGGGTATCCGTGTCCAATTACCTCGACAGTAGCCCCCAAGCCTCCGGGCAACTTGGCAAAGTTGGGCAGAGGTTTTTTGGCGAGTGTTCATGTAAATGATCATGAAAAAGACAAAGTTAGTCCACGCAGATATATCGAATGTTTGCTTTTAGCATTGCAAGTTTTTATGTGGAGGGTGCCGACTCGGTTTCGTCCTAGCCTCCTTAATCTTTTTCGTGTTCCCTCCGCTTTTTGGCTTGTGCTCTTGCTTTGCCAGACAGCCGCTCTGCGGTCTGTGGCTGAGAGTGGGCCACAAAGTGGAGTCTACAGTACTCAGACTCTGGGAGCAGATTCGACCGAGTAGATACTCGTAAAGGAAACGGCTGGGTCGCCTCAACCGTTTTTCTTCCCGGACGTTTTTCGCATTGGTGGCCTCCAGGGTTCACTCTTTCTTGTCAGACAGCCGCTCTGCGGTCTATGACTAAGAGTGGGCCTTTGGTACCGCGCACGGTACTAAGCCGTCTACGGGAACTAACGTCTCAGGCCAAGCGGCCAGCCCCCGGGCCAACTCTGGCTGGCGTCGGGGCAAACAGTGATGCAACTGTAATAAAATGCAGAGATGTCCCCCCGAGCATCGCTCGAGGTTATCCGTGCTTTCGCAGTGCAAACAATATGCAGGTGAGGAGCTCACATTAATTTTCGTGTAGCCGAGGCGGAGTTTGTCGAAGACAGCCGGCACGGCTCGGCGCTCGCGGAGTGCGCCGGCGCACCCGCTGGGTGTAGCCTTCGAGCCCCCGGGTGCTTGAAGGGGGGTCCCGGCCGTTCAGGCTCGACTTTCCAGGCGGCGAGGCGTCTTGCAACACCCTTTTCTTATTTTTCTCTTCTGCCGGCTGCTGGCAATAGGACAAAACTCTTCTCTTGTCTACAATCTTCGCGGGGGCGCGCCAGCGCACCCGCTGGGTGTAGCCCCTGAGATTCGGCCGACTGCTGAGCAGTCGGGCCGGATCTCGCGGCAACTACTTTGTCTTCTTCCTCGCAGGGGCGCGTCAACGCACCCGCTGGGTGTAGCGCCCGAGATTCGGGCCGACTGCTGAGCAGTCGGGCCGGATCTCCCGGCAACTACTTCGTCTTCTTTCTCGCGGGGGCGCGTCAGCGCACCCGCCGGGTGTTGCCCCCGAGATTCGGGCCAACTACTGAGTAGTCGGGCCGGATCTCCCGGCGACTACTTTGTCTTCTTCTTTTTGTCTACCTGTACAGCTAGACAGACACTGCTTTTGCTTCGTTTCTCGGATGCCCACTTTTTTTGTCTAGCCGGCCTTCGCTTCTCTTTTTTCAGCCGTCTATTGACTTTTCTCGAACAGTCGGCTGGGGCTGAGCAGCCGGCCCCTTTTTTTCAGCCGGCCGCACTCTTTCTTTCTTTCTCTTCTCTTTTCTACAACCGGCCAGCGGGAGCTCCAGCCGGACCAGCGGCCAGCTGGAGCGGCGAGCCGAGCGCGAGCGCGAGCAGAGGTACGGGCGCCGGGGTGCGCGGGTGCACGACAGTCAGCCTGCGCGGGACGGCCAGCCGGAGGCGGCCGAGCGCGGGGAGCGGCGTAACCGAGGCCAAGCGAAGAGGGACGCCGGGGGCGCAGGTGCTCGCGAGCCGGCTTGCGCGGGACGAGCAGCCGGAGGCGGCTTGCCGCGGGGGCTGGTGCAGGCGGCTGGGGCTCCCGCCGGGAGCAGCCGGAGCCGGAGGCCGGCCAGTCCGGGCAGCGGAGCCGGCTGAGTGGGAAGGGGGCAACGCAGACAGAGATAGAGGGCGGCTGGCGGACTGCGGAGCAGCCGGTGCAGGGGAAAGGACCGCACGGCAGGGCCAGACCAGAGTCGGGGCCGGCGGCCATGGCGCCTTCTGCCCGAGCGGTGACGATCGGTGCTGGGCGGCGATGGGGAGTCGGCCGGATGGCTACGGAGCCGGCGAGCGGCCGGCCGCTCAGAGCCGGCCAGCGAGTAGCGGGCGGGCGGGGCGCGAGGAGGAGGCCGAGTGCGGCAGCGGTGGTGTGGGTGGACGCGGGGCAATCGTCCCATGATAGGGAGGAGTTGGCGCGAAGCCGTCAGGCGGAGTGGAGCGCGGACGCCGGCCGGCCACGGGGCCGCACGGCCGAAGCGGGTGCTGGAGCAAGCGTGCGGGAGGCGTGGAGCCGGGCACAGGTCACAGCGTGGGCTAATCGTGACCGAGTGCGGAGGGGGCCGGAGGCGCAACTTGTGGAGTCGGACGGAGGCGCGGAGTCGTACGCAGGGCACAGCATGGTCCGGGCAGGCCAAGCACGACGGCGGCCGAAGTCACGCGAGGAGGGAGCCGGCACGCACGGGGACGATGGGCCAGGCGCGCGGGATGGCTGGAGAAGCAAGCAACGCCATAGTCTGGGCGTTGTCTGGGGGTATCTGACTAGTATCCAAGCAATATCTGGGTGGTGTATTGCCATTGTACAAGCATTGTCCGGCTTTGCCTCTGGCCAGTGTATAGGTATTGTCTGACTTGTGTATAAGCAATGCTCGGTTTGCTGGCTAGCGTATGTGGGAGCGACCGCGCGCTTTGGTCGGAGCTAGACACGGCATGGAGGGGAGCGGATGCGAGTGGCGCACGAATGGATGCGGCCGACCGAAGCAAGGCAGCACGGCGTGCTCGGACGGACGGACAGCGTCGCTGTGCTGGTGACGAAGAGGTCGAGGCCGATGATGAGGACGCGTTGCTCCGCACGGTCGCCCTGGGGGCGAGTTGATGTTGAACCCCTGAGCGCGGCTGGAGAAATAACGGCCGTCGTGGCAGAGATGATGAAGATGGCGAGGCTGACGGCGAGGACACACCGCCCCTCGCGGCCACTCCGGGGGCGCGTCGATGTCGAGCCCCCGACCGCTACTGGAGAGACGATGCGACGCCGCAATGGTGAAGGCGAAAATGGTCCCGCCCGGACTGTGAAACCAGCAGCAGCGCGGTATCATACCATCGCCCCACGGTGGGCGCCAAATGTCATGGTATTCTCACGGGGGGTGCAAGATGACATATGCCACAAGGTGGCTTCGTGTGAGGGCAAGACTGCTGCCGGAATATCCAGGGACGGGTATGCGAGTAGCACGCGCTAGTTTACCTAGGTTCGGGGCTCTCCGGAGAGATAACAACCCTACTCCTGCATGTCTGAGTATATCTGGTATATCTGGTATAGAGTGCTCTTGGAGCTGTATCTAAGGTCAGTGACGTGGGCATCTGGCCTCGTATATGCATATGAGCACAAGTGAGAGAGTGGCTAGCTAGTGGCCGAATGGAGTGTCTGTGGTGGTGCTTGTGTGCTCATGTGTGAGTGAGTGTGTATGGATGGATGGGTGTGTGCATTATATAGGCATGGCTAGCTTAGCATGTAAGCTATGTGGTGGCATGGGAGCAAGGGGGTATGGTGGGGTGTCATGCTTGTCCCCTAGGTCACTTCATAAATAGTGTCAGGGGACAAGTGACACTATACATGATGGCATCGAGGTACAACCGTCTCGTCCGCGGTATGGCTGCCACATCGGGGTCTTGTCGGTGTCGGGTCGGGCTGCAGTCGGCAACCGGCTGGTTGGCGCAGTCGGCAGCCGGCTGGTTGGCGTAGTCGGCAGCCGGCAGTCGGCAGCCGGCCGGGCAGAGCAGTCGGACGGGGACCGGTAGGAGCGGCTGGGCAGTCGGACTGAGGGGCTTTGCTAGCCCCGATGTCTTGATTTATTGTTTCACCGTCTTTAGGGTATCCGTGTCCAATTACTCCGACAGATATTCACCCATAGGTCTAGAATCATGCCATGCAACCGTTCGATCTCAAATCCAGGGGCTCTCAGAAGCCCGTATCATGGGAGAATGGAAAGCCACTACCCTGCTGTTTGCACGTTGGCAGTTCGCTCCTAGTCATCCCCGCACATCCTTCAATACTACGGCGGTTCGCTCCTAGTCGTCCCGTCCATTCACATTACGGCAGTTCCACTAATCCTAACCCTCCTCCCAAATTTATGGCGTCCCAAATCTCCACGATCGGCGGTGAGTACAAGGTTAGAACCATCATCGGTGATGAGTTCGACGTCATCTACACCCGTTCTTCCGCGATGGTGAAAGGATGCCTTTCTCGCTTCAGACGGATGTTCGAAAACTCAGATGATGAGTGGGTCGCTGGGCTAGATGTTGAGTACACCACAGTCCTGGGACGAGAGAAGGATCTAAAGGACGAAGAGAGGAAGAAGCCCGCCGTGATCCAGGTTTGCATGCATAACGTTTGCTTGGTCTACCAATATGCCATGAAAACGTTGAGTGCCAGGATTTCAAGAACTTCCTCAAGGA
Organism: Triticum dicoccoides; assembly: GCF_002162155.2. NCBI lineage: Eukaryota > Viridiplantae > Streptophyta > Magnoliopsida > Poales > Poaceae > Triticum > Triticum dicoccoides. Next base: position 255,005,078 of record NC_041393.1, read on the forward strand.
GAAAACAGTGAAATTCGTTACTGTAGACTTTAAGAACGACAAAGAAGTCCTGGGTCGGATAGGCCTCGTTGTAGGCAACCCCTTCGACCTCCAGAAGAATAGGCTGCTGCCCTCTCGTCAGCCTTCAATGCTGACCCTGGCAGGAGCCATGCTTCATCCTTCGTACCGTAAACTGGAGAAACCTCATTACATGTTTCATGATCATGCATGGTAGCGGAATGTACTAGATATATACTACATCCACTACGCTGCAATGGATGGCTACCTTTGTTTAAATATCTACAAGGGTTGGATGAAGAGCAATAGCCAAGTGTGCGGTTCAAGCAAAGAAGTATCGGCCAAGAGGAAGAGGTACAAGGACGAAGTCGAGGACATGGACGAGGACTCCGAGTAAGGTGGCAGTGTCGTTGCTCATGGTGGTTCTAAACTTCTAATACAGTTTCTACCGGATTAGTTGCATAGTTTAATTTCAGGTGTGCTTAGTTTAATTTGAGGGGTGTGTTGTGCTGAGCCCCCAGCAGAACTATGTTATGTTTCTTCTCGTTACTTTAACTCTTCAGTATGTACATACTACTAGTATTTCTTTAAAAGAATTTAGCACCCCAATTAAGCACGTACTAGCTTTTTTAATAGTACTATATGCATAATTTGGCAACGAGTGCTCTCTATATGTACCACCTTTTTATTTAATTTCAATTTTTGCTCCATGGTGCAATCCATCGATAGTACTACTGTACAAAAGTATACATTTTTAAAAGGCTAGAGTACTGTTCATCACATATATAGCCAGTTAAATTCTCAACCTAGAACGACATGCATGCCATGTAGTAAACTGATACAGAGGAAGTATAGTAAAAATGAGGTGATTTTACCGAGCAATCGGCGGGGGAGCATGGCCTATCATGCGGTCCCACGTGTCATGATGTACCAAGGCGATGCACGTGTCCCTCTTGAGGCAGAAGCAATACTACGTGGTTTGAGATGATGGCGAACCGAAGTGTGAAATAATGGTTGCTTCGTCTGTTTGGGAAGGTGCGGCATTGTGATTTGTTGTCTCATTGCTCATTACTACTACTGGGCCGGTACGTGTGGGGTGCGTCCCCCCTGCTGTTCTGCACTATTATTTGGTGCTTGACACATCGACCCGGTTGCTATATGTCCCACATGTCAGCGACGGGAAGTACAAAATTCATGAAAGGGAGCGTCGACGGAGTAGTATACTACAGAATTCATGAAAGGGAGCGACTTAGTTTTGGAAAAGTCTGTTTTTACGGAGTACGTACCCACTAGGGTTTATAGGGCTCATCTAAAAAACATTCGTTTTTTCCGTTTGATAAGTCTCAATTCTACGATACTAGTAGTAGTACCATTACATGTTGGATTTTGAGGTGCGTTAGATCACCCGACGCAAGCAGTGTCAAGAGGAAACTAACCAATGCATGTACAAGTTCATGGAAATTTAGTGGTCATTCATGCATTCGTTCTAATTAATGCCTCGGTAAACATAACTTCTTGAGAAAAACGAGCGTACTAATTACTTGTGCAAACTACGAAATTAATTCGACCACTCACTGTCTACCTTGGTTGGAGAGATTTTGAAATTGAGCCATAAACTGGAAAGGAGGGAGTAGTAACTTTTGTCTCGATTACTATTTGTGGCCTTGTAAAGATGCAAAATGTTTTTATAGTGGCCTTGTATAAGTAAATGGAGGGAGTACTAACCAAGGTACGTAGTAGGGACGAGGAGTAAACGGAGGGAGTAGTAAAATTTTCTCCTTTGCTACGAGCCACCGCGCGCGTGGGCGAGGGAGCGGGCGTAAAGGCGTACAGTACTACTACTACTACTACTACTACTACTACTACTACTACTACTACTACTACTACTACTACTACTACTACTACTACTACTACTACTCATAAGCAAGCTTCACCTCATGCTACGAGCCACCGCGCCCGTGGGCGGGGGAGATGGCGTACTAAGCAAGCTTCTCCTCGTTCTGCGAGTTGACAGGACACACGAAAAGTACTCCAGTGTATAGAGCCTTGCCTCTAAGGTAGGCCCCACATGGTTTGCCTCTTTTTTTAACATAACACGTCAAGTCGCAATTTGTTTGTTCACCCATGGTAGACGATCCTCCCTCCACCAAGTGGACAACCGGTACACGTGTCAAATTACCACGTGGGCTGCCTTTTTGGTACAGAAATGAGCTCCACCGTGTACCCGCGCGGGTGTAGTTGGGAAAGAGACGGGAGTACGTGCGCCGTGCGTGCACCTCTTCCCTTCATGCACATACCCCACCTACGTGGGTGTGCGTGAGAGAGATACAAACCTAGACTTAATGTGCCGTCCATCCCCATGCCTCCGCCCAGTCTGACCACCAGTCACCACCACGCCCCACTCCTCCTAACCTTATCTCTCATCTTTCTCGCTCCATTTTTATATACAAGGGGCCACTATCAAAATTACAATTTGCAGATATACAAGGCCACTAACACTAATCGATGCAATATTAATGGTGTTTGCCTCGTGGTATTAGCAAAGGGGGACATTAATTATCCCTTGCATTCATGTGGGAGTTTTTTAAAAAATGCATCTTGATGTTCCGTGCAATGCACGGGCATCTTGCTAGTCCATGAAAACAACACATGGCAAAATTCCACGGCGAACGAGGGATTTGAATCTGTTGGGAGGGGCTGTTTGGATCTTGCCCGGGGTAGCCAAAGTATTGGCGACCCTTTTGTCCACCGGTGCCTTTTCCACCGATGAATGAGGAATGGCTCGGGTGCTCATGTTGTCATGCATCCTCCAGCGCGCGCGTTGGAGACAAGCTCACACGAGCTGTGTTTTTTTGCCCCACAACACTGCCCGAGCCGCCCGCAGACCGACCGGCGACCCACAAATTACGCCATCCAACCGTAGTCGCACACATTATGACAGCAACTCAACCAACCGGATTAAATTCACGCAAACACGTAGACAGACTGATATTTCATATAAACAACGACGGAAATCATATAAAATGCCGGATTTTCATACAAACATGGCAGATTTCATTTCATTCAAATGAGTTACGTGGTGCTAGTTCTGTACAGCACAGGTATATAATACCTGGCCTAAATGGTCGCCCGCCGATCGATTTCTGTTCCTCATGTCTGGCAGCATGATCACCGGACTACCGGGAGCCCCGAAGGTATATGCTTCAGCGCAAAGGACGGCTCGCTTCCCCACTACCCAACTGATATCATTGGCTGGTGCCGAAGATGATGGTGGCCGACACCGGTTCGAGCTCATCACCAGCCACTACTTCGCCATCGCCGGCACTGGCTTGAGTTCATCCTAACATTCACCTCTTCCGTGGAGCCCATGCGGGGTCGACGAAGGTCCTCGCAACAAAAGGATCCGGCAAGACACCTGTTGTGTACGCCGGTATCGCCTGTGCGGTGGCCTTCATGGGACCCAAGTGGCGGTGGCCTCCCGTGTTCTACTTCTCCTCGATGATGGCGGCGGAAGCGGAGGCGCTGGCCACTGACTCGTCGCTCTCCGTGCACCCGGCCTCTGTCGCTGCTTGCAAGGTGCGGCCGCCGGCATGGGAGTCTCGGCCACAGAAACGGGAGACGCGGTATGAGGCGGCGGCGTGGACGACAGCAACGATGCTCGTGCGCCGCTCCTCGCTGAGCTGGCCTGGAGCGGCGAGTTGTTGAACCACGCGCCGGCTTGGGATGGCAACTGGCTCCGTCGGGCCAGGGGAGGGAGGTGGATCAGCGAGCTGCATAGCTCGTATCCGGCGTGCTACCCAGCCGGCTTGGATGCGGAATAACTACTCTTCATAAGCCATTGTAAGAGTGGACAAAATGGTGGAGGAGATAGGGGAGCGGCAGAGGTGTGCGATTCCTGGCCGACGTTTGGCCTCGTTTAAATAGGAGATTAAATAGATGGCGGATGGGAGGAGCTCGGCCTGCGTTGTGTTTAACACCGGCCCGGTCATGAACAGACGTGTGTCCAGAGTGGGTTTCTCGGCTTCCACACGGGAGGGTTTCATGGAATGCGGCACGGAGGCGTGTTCAGCCGGGCGTACCGTGAGTGGCGCATCGACTCTGACCTAGGACACCGCGCCGTTCTTCCACTGACGTGTGGGCTCTTTTGGTGCATGGCCTGCATGGCAGTGACCCAACGCAAGCAGCGCACAACAGAGCAACCTTTGGTGGGCCAGGGCGGTCACAAGCGGGCATTTCATAAACCGATGATTGTTCATTGAGTGTGACGTCATCTTTTTCATGTAGATAAGCCTACTATGTTGATAGCCCGTTCGATACATTGTGATTCATAAAGACCGCTGCAAACATCAATGTTCTGCTTATCATAGATAAGATTGATTAATACCCGTAACAATCCATGTCCTTAACAAAGGGTGCATGCACGTATACGTTGACCGTGTGTCTTGCGTCGTGTGCTGTGTGCATGCAGGCATGCGAGTGTTGCGTGCGTGCAAGGGTACGTTTCAGTGTTGCATGCATGGGTGCATATGTGCATGTGTTCGTGAGTGCATGTGTAAGTGTCAGTTTTGCACGCCAGCATGCGTGTGTGTGTACGTTATGTGTACGTGTCAGTGTTGCATGCCTACATGCGTGCGTGCATGTGTACGTGCGGTGTGAGGCTACACGTCAGTTGACTGACTTTTTCATCTCTGGTCATTAGATTTTCCATCCGCTGGATACGAAATCAAGGGCCTCCAGTTTATCATCAAACTCCACCCCCCTGAGCCGCCAGCCACCACTGGCCCGCCCTCCCCGAAACCACCCGCCGGTCCGCCGCCACACCGACCA
>NC_041393.1:255010220-255107767 GCF_002162155.2 Triticum dicoccoides
CCGAGCTTTTTCTCCAGGGATCCCCACCCCACCGTCCAATGGACGCCCCCCAACCGCCGGTGACTTCCAACCAGAGGTCTCACGACTTCGAATACCCACCGACCACTAATTTATTACCATTTTTGTCCTTCATATAAGCGCTGGCGGGTGGGCCCTATGGTAATGTGCGCTGCTGAATGTGGACCATTTGACTGGTCAATTGATCATGTTATCAACAAATTACGGAGCTGTATGGTGAGCCAGTGACCGTATGATCACCCTAAAATGTACTCCTATTTTATTATAACAGTACAGACTCAAACTACCATTTCTTTCTTTCATATATGGGCTGACAGGTGGGCCCCATGGTTACGCGTCCCGATGGTGCAACACTAGTTGCGCCGCATGGAACGTTTGACTGGTCAATTGATTGTGTCATCAACAAAATACGGAGTTGTACGGGTGAGCCATTGACCGTATAATCATGACATGTATTTGTTTAACACAGTACAAACGCAAGGGCTCATATATACGCGCAAGCACTCAGCGCTATAAGCGCACACACGCGAACCCTACCCCTATGAGCACCTTCGAGAGAGTGGGCCAGCATATATGATCTTGAGATTTTACGAAGTCACCATAGGTGCCTCGTAGTCGAGTGGAACGTCTCCTCCCACTAAACGTACATCGCCGGAAAATACTGAAATTAACACAAGGTAAATGCGAGCACCGGGACTTTAACCTTGGTGGGCTCGAGAAACCAATGTCCTCCTAACCATCCAACCACATGTTGGTTAGCACGACAAAATGTATGTGGTGACCGTGATGAGCTTATTCTGAAGTCGAGTTACCATATCGTGCTTTCGCTTCAAATACAATGACCGTAAGTGTCGACAACAAAATACAGAGCACGCATCAAATGCAAAGTCCGTCAGTGTCATCAACAAAATATGGAAACGTATCGTGAGCTAGATATCGTTGTACTATTGTATATGCTTATTTTCTTAGTGGCCGATTGCGTGTGTGGTGTGGTGGGCACATCATTTCTAGTTGTGGTGGGTCAACATGAAGACTCATGGGTCGGTTTCATCCTGTGCCACATATAGGTTGGACCGAGACGTGTTATACGAAGACCCATGTGGAGGACTTGGCGTACAACACGAAGCTACCAGAGTCGCGGAGGACTCTATTCCCGCTGGTGATAAGCCGACTATATATGATTTGTAACCCTAGGCCCTTAGTATGTTATACAAGCTTGGGGGCTAGTTCGTCGATAGTATACACACATGCACAAAGCCTGGTATTCACGTGTACTTTGTACATACCCCTATCACTAATATACAGTACCAGGAGTAGGCTCTTTCTTCAACTGCAAGGGTCCGATCCGAACTAGGGTAAAACTTTGCCTCGTATTACCATCCAGCCTAATAGCCAGGGATATCCTACCGAATGATATGATGAAATCATATCTGCCAACTACTAAGAGAGAGGTGTGTTGGGGGGGGACAATGTGTGCGAGAGAGGCCTAAAGATAATGTGCGTGCGGGAGACATGTAGGCACATATATGTGCGTATAGAGGGCTAGAGACCGTGCATGTGTATGTATGCATGTGAGAGAAATAGTGTTTTCCAACTGAGATTAGTGAAAAGAGTGGTACACAGTAGTCAGAAAGAGAGAGAGAGAAACAGAGAGAGCATGTGCGTGAGACACCCCGACACCCTGAGAGAGATTGTGAGCATGTGTGAAAGAGAAATGCCGATGCATATAAAGTGTGTGCACTTATGCGTTAGATAGAGAGATATATAACATGTTTGTGAGAACAGGGCGAGGCATAGTGCATCTACGTGTAAAAGGCGGTTCTACGCATTAAATTAAAATATAAATGGCATTATTATTTTTGGATGAGATCATGAATTTTGCAAATTGCGTATGGACGAAAATCGGTCTATCAGACACCCATACTCTATTGAATTCTAGCATGTGCATGTGTTTATTTCATATTATCAATCCACAGAGTGAGAGTGGTTTGAAATACAGGCAATGGATTATTTTGCAATTCATATATAAACATTAATTAGTGCACTCCATCTTGTTAGTGTGAAGCACTTTATACATTTGTCACTTGCATGGATACATTCCAAATTGCTAGCTATGAAATAGAATACATGTCGAATTCAACATAAAGGGGGTTTCGAAGATTCGAATTCATAGGAAGTGCATTCATCTATTTGAACCCGAGATAATGGCATTTGTAAATCAGATGTAAAAGGGGGCATCAATCTTTGTTGTGAGTTTGAACATGCTATATATATCCATACGCATGTATAACTTTTTTTGCAACCAAGGAGATTATATCTAGAACCATGCATGAACTGAGGTAAGTTGCATATTTTTTAATATATACTCATGTAGAATGTATATTCAAATGTACCCCCTCCATTCCAAAATAATCGTAGCTTTAGGATTTTCAAGAGTAAAGATTTGTGAAGTATGACAAATCCTGAAAGTTCAATTCAAGAGAACCGAAAACATTAATACTTCTGCTCCCAAATATTGAACGAAGCGCCAAATAGGCCTCTGGTCACCCGAAACCGCGCGAAACTAATGTTTGGTGGTAGGAAATTACTGTCCTGATTCTGGCCCGTGTAGCCTATCGGCCCGAGGTCCAAAGGTCTAAACCGGGGTAGGTTTATAACTTCACCAAGACGCCGGTCTCAACCGCCTCCGAGAAGCATTCATACGCCGTGGGTGCCTAAACACCCATGCGCTCGGTTGAAATCTATCCCGCCCATATTTGGGACACCTGACATGACTGTCCTATCCCCAACCCGCAATATGTCCAAAATTTTAGATGGGGGCAAAGTTTGTTACTTTCCCCAAATTTCAAACAAGCACGTCTCAAACCGAAACACCCTTAGTTCCCCGCCTCCATCTGTTTCCCCATTCATACTCCATGGGCGCGAAAACGCCCTCTCCACCAGCCGTGAAACCCCAGCCTCCTCTATCCTCCACCCCATAGCGGCCAATCCACCGCCGCCCTCCTCCATCACGCCGGAGCCGGTACCCCGATGTCGTCGTCCAACGTAACCACAACCGCACCGCCCTCAAGGACTTAGCAGCTGAAGCCGAGGCAGAGCTGCCTCCACGATGCCAACGCCGACGTGCGCCGTACCAGAACCACTCCGACCACGCCGTCCTGTGCCTCACTGCTGCGGCTCCACTGTCGCAACCGTCCACCGCATCGGAGCTGTTCCCGCTACGCCGTCGTTCGCCGCCTCGGATCTGCTTCCCCATTGCCGACAGACGGCCACCGCACCACACTCAACAACTTGGCCATGGGTTCGTCCAAGGCTGCACCGTCCTCCACAACTTCTGGTTTCCGGCGAACAACAAGAAGATTGTCGGAAAAACAGAAGGAGGACGCATCACTACCAGCTGAAAGAGGTACTCCTCTTCCCTTATTCGTGCAAATCTTACGTCTCCACTCACACCGTATTCATCCCACGAAAGAAACTAGTTGAGCGCTTCTTACTGCATCCTCTTCGTGATACTAAATGCACAAGTTTCCTCCCTTTTACTATTTCACCTTTGCTAGAGGTCAGTAGCCCGCCTGGATTTCAATTCAGGGTTAGTCGAACCGCAATTAAAAGAAGCAGCACCCGCTTAAGCGCACGGAGCACCTAGTCTACCTGTTCCCCGGGGAAGCGGCGCATCGGTGTCTATCATAGGGGTGTGGGGCGCAGGAGTTGCTTGCGCCTGATCTGGAGGTCGGCGGGGCTTGAATGGATGGCGGTGCCAAGCACCGCGGTGCGGTGAGGTTGAGGGGAGGGCGCAGGCAGGGGAGGAATACTGGGCTGGTGGTCGCTGGCGTTTCGAGGAAGATCGTCAACACTGACTGGCTGGAGGTAGATGAAGGCCATCTGCCCGTTCTTTGTACATCGGATGGTGTAGAAAAAATGGACTGGCCTATTTGCTTTCAGTCGACTGTTATTTTCATAGAATCCTGTAGTAATTTAGTGTGCCATGCATGTTGTAGAGCTATCATATGTCTCCCTTCATTTATTTCTCACCGACCTGCTATCTGCTACCTTTACACTGTACTAATCGTGCACACACTTCACCCATACTCACACTATTGTTTTTTTGTGCATGGGTATTTCAGACTCTGACGCAGTGTTGATGAATGCAGAAAAGAAAAGACAGAAGTCGCTCCAATGTAATTCGAAGATAAGCACTAAGCGTTTCAGCGCTCTAATGGGTGCAGTGTCAGCTGTTGGAGACAGTAAACGTAGCTCTGCAGTTGATGATCTCAATTGCCACACACAACCATCCCAAGTGCTTGCTTTAACTTCGCGCTGTCAAATGTGGTTGCATGTTGCATATGGTGTGTAGCTTGTATTGCTTCCAATTTGGTTAAATTGCATCTGCTTACTTTACACATTATACCTTTGATAATGACATGCCTTCCTGTTTTTGATACATACTACATATGTCTATTAACCATGTTCATACATCAAACTAATGCTCTTTTGTATCCCTCATCAATCACTTATGATGAGACAGTCACCCGAGTGGGTTACTGTGAGATGCCCTACTCGTTTAAAGAGTGCAGTGTCATCCTCCCCACATGATTCTCAAGAAACAGCAAGGGTAAATGAAGATAGTCAATGTAGCTCTCTAGTTGATCATCGCAATTCCCCCACACCACCATCGCAGGTGCTTGCTCTTACTTGGCAGTCTGATATGTGCTTGCATGTTGCATATGGTGTCTACCTTGTAATGCTTCAAATTAGGGTAAATTGCATCTACTTAGTTAACACATTATACCTGTGAATATGACATGCCTTCCTGTTTTTGGTACATACTACGTCTTTCTATTAACCATGTTCTTACATCAAACTACTTTTCTTGTGTATCCCTCATCAATGCTCCTAATTTGTTAAATTGCATCTCCTTAGCTTACACATTATACATGTGAATATGACACGCCTTCCCGTTTTTGGTACATACTACATCTGCCTATCACACCATGTTCTTACATCAAACTACTGTTCTTGTGTATCCTGCATCTATCGCTTATGATGAGACAGTCACGCGCGTGGGTTAATATGAGACGCAATACTCTTATAAAGAATGCAATTTCATCCTCTACACATGATTCTCAAGAAACAGCAAGCCTAAATGAAGGTATTGAACGTAGCTCTATACCTGAAGACCACACTTCCCCTACACCACCATCACAGGTGCTTGCTCTAACTTCGTAGTGTGATATGTGGTTGCATGTTGCATATGGTGTCTAGCTTGTAGTGCTTCTAATTAGGGTAAATTGCATCTGCTTAGTTTACACACTATACCTGTGAATATGACATGCCTTCCTATTTTTGGTACACACTACATCTATGTGTTAACCTTGTTCTTACATGAAACTACCTCTCTTCTGTATCCTGCATCAATCACTTATGATGAGTCACCTTTATTCATTATTGCATATTATTTCTAGCATGTTTCTGTGTAGTGCTTCTAATTTGGTCAAATATATTGCTTCTAATTTGGTCAAATACATTTGTTAGGGCACCCTTTTAATTTGGCAGAGTGATATTGGTTTCATCTTTCATATGGTTTCTAGCTTGCATCGATTCTAACAAGTTCAAGCACCTTGTGCTTAGTTTACACTTTATACATCATACATGTCAATATGTCATGCCGTCCTGTTTTACATACATATTCCATCCTCCTATCATGCGGCTGCCTTACATGAAAGTAGTGTTCATCAGTATCATGCATCAATGAGTTCTGAAGAGCAATTTTTTTCCTTTTTCTTGTGGGTTTGACTTGACAAGGCAAAATCGAGAAAGAGGAAGGAAAAGAGTAAGGAAGGCGATGATGGTGGTCCTCTGCAGCAATGTAAACGGAGCATCTGTACCGATTCTCCTTGTACTGATAGTGCATTACAAGGTCCAAGTCTCCGCTCCCCTACTCCACCATCCAAGGTGCATGCTCTAACTTGGCAGTGTAATATCTGGTTGCATGTTGCATATGGTGTCTAGCTCGTATTGCTCTTAATAAGTGTAAACTGCATCTGCTTAGCTTACACATGATACATGTGAATATGACGCGCTTTCTTGTTTTTGGTACATGCCATTTCTGTCTATCACACCATGTTCTTACATGAAACTACTCTTCTTGTGTATCCTGCATCAGTCACTTATGATGGGACACCTTTAAGTTGGCAGTGTGATATTGGTTTGCGTCTTGAATATGATTTCTAGCATGTATTGCTTCTAGTTTGATGAACGCCACCTATGACGAGACAATTTTAACTTGGCAGAGTGATATTGATTGCACCTTCCATATGGTGTCTTGCAGTGTTTCTAATTTGTTGAAGTGCCTTCTGCTTAGTTACCACATCATAGGTGTGAATATGTCAAGCCGTCCATTTTTTCGTACATATTCCATCCTCGTATCATGACTTTGCCTTTCATCAGAGTAGTGTTCGTCGGTATCATGCATGAATGAGTTCTGAAGAGCGAATGATATTCCTTTTTCTTGTCGGTATGACCTCACAATGCAAAATCAATAAAGCTGAAGGAAATTGGCAAGGCATTGGATGATGGTGGTCTTTCCGAGCAACTGAAATGGAGGTTCTCTACAGATTCTACTCAGCCATCCTCCCAACAAGATTCACAAGACAACGCAAGGCTAGACAGTCAACGTAGCTGTGTAGATGATGAGAACATCTCCCCTACTCCACCATCACAGGTCCTTGCTCTAACCTGGCACTATTATATGTGGTTGCATGTTGCGTATGATGTCTAGCTTGTATTGCTTCTTACTTTGTTGAATTGCATCTGCTTACTTTACACATAATGCCTGTGAATATAACATGTGTTCCTGTTTCTACATCAGACTACTATTCTTGCATATCCTGCATCAGTCACTTATGATAAGGCACCTTTAAATCGCCACTGTGATATTTGTTGTGTCTTGCATATGATTTCTAGCATGTACTACTTCTAATTTGTTGAAACGCCATACAATTTGAACTTGGCAGAGTGATATTGGTTGCATCTTTCATATGGTGTCTAGCTTGCAGTGCTTCTAATTTGTTGAAATGCCTTCTGCTTAGTTACCACATCATAGGTGTGAATATGTCACACCATCCTGTTTTTCATACATATTCCATCCTCGCATCATGTGTTTGCCTTTCATCTGAGTAGTGTTCGTCAGTATCATGCATGAATGAGTTCTGAAGAGCGAGTTTTATTCCTTTTTCTTATCCATTTGACTTCACAATGCAAAATCATTATAGCTGAAGGAAATTAGTCCGGCAGTGGATGATGGTGGTCCTTCGGAGCAACTCAAACAGGGGGTGTCTACAGATTTTACTCCGCCATCCTCCCAACAAGATTCGCAAGACAACACAAGGCTGGATAGTCAATGTAGCTGTGTAGATGATGAGCACATCTCCCCTACTCCACCATCACAGGTGCTTGCTCTAACTTGACACTATTATATGTGATTTCATGTTGCGTATGATGTCTAGCTTGTATTGCTTCTAACTTGAATTGCATCTGCTTACTTTACACATAATGCCTGTGAATATGACACGTGTTCCTGTTTCTAGAACATACGTATACATGATGAGCACATGTCCCCTACTCCACCATCACAGGTGCTTGCTCTTACTTGGAACTGTTATATGTGGTTGTGTTTTCCGTATGATGTCTAGTTTGTATTGCTTCTGATTATGTTGAATTGCATCTGCGTAGCTTACAACTTATACCTGCAACGATCACTTACCCATAAGACACATTTAACTTGGGACTGTGATGTAGGTTGCATCTTGCATTGTCTTCTAGCTTGTACTGCTTCTAATTTCTTAAAATGGCACTTACGACAAGACACTTTTTACCTGATGGAGTGATATTGGTTGCATGTTCATATGGTGCCTAGCTTTCATTTCTTCTAATTTTGTTGAAATGCCTTCCGCTTACTGTTTTTTCATACATATTCCATCCTCCTATCGTACGTGTGAATATGAAACGCTGCCTTTTTTTGTATATATTCCATCCTCCTATCCTGCGCTTGCCTTACATCAAAGTAGTGTTCGTTTGTATCATGCATCAACCAGTTATGCGGAGCTAATTTTATTCATCTTCTTGTGGTTTTGACTTCATAAGGCAATATCAGAAAATAGGAAGGAAAAGAGTAAGTTACGGGATGTTGGTGGTCCTCCGCACCGACGCAAACAGAGACTCTCTAGATTTGCCACTGCTACTGCTAATGAAGTTGAAGTCCCAAGTCTACATGATGAGTTCATCTCCCGTACTCCACCATCACAGGTGCTTGCGCTAAGTTGACAGTGTGATAATTGGTTTCATGTTGCATATGTTGTCTAGCCTGTATTTCTTCTATTTTGATTAAATTGCACTTGCTGAGTTTATACGTTATACATGTGCATATGACATGGCTTTCTGTGTCTAGAATACACTACATCTATCTATCATACCATGTTCTTACATCAAAGTACTGTTGTTGTGTATCCCGCATCAGTCACTCATGATTGGACGCTTTTAACATGGCAGTTTGATAGTGGTTGCATCTTGCATTGATTTCTACGTTCTACTGCTTCTAATTTTTTGAATTGCCACTTATAACAAGACACTTTTAACTTGGCAGAGTAATATTGGTTGCATCTTTCATATGGTGTCTAGCTTGCATTACTTCTATTTTCTTGAAAATCCTTCTGCTTAGTTTGCACATCGTAGCTGTGAATATGTCACGCCGTCCTGTTTTTCTTACATATTCCATCCTCATACGGTTGTCTTACATCAAAGTATTGCTTGTCTGTATCATGCATCAATGAGTTCTGAAGAGTGATTTTATTCTTTTGTCCTGTGGGTACAACTTGACATGGCAAAGTCAAAAAAGAGCAAGGAAAATAATATAGTAGGGACTGCTGTTACTCGCCGGGTGAAACGGAAAAGGTTCTGCCATCGTGATTCTGCTGGTACTTATAGTGCAGTAGAAGGTCCAAGTCCACCGGCAAAATCTACAAACACAGTATCGCCTGCTCCACCAGCTGCAGCATCCGCTTCAACTGTACCAGCATCTCAACCAGTTACTCGTTCGTTTGCTCCGGAACTGGCCAGGTCCCAAGCTGCCTTCACACCTAACACTACTTTCGAAGCACTGCTGACACAACAGGACTTGGCAAGATTAGATGAACCTCATGAGCATCAACACCAAGACGGTACCTGACCGAGTCAAGTTGCAGTTGCATGCTCCTTTATATGTACACTCACAGTTTGATGTACACTAACACTTTCCATATTCGTTGTTGAACTAGCACCACGGCTCAAGCGGAAACAGACATCAGGGATAATGCTTGACAGATTAACAAAATCTAAAGGAGGAAGAATGGAGATCCATTTTGAGGCAGGTTTAAAAAGGCCACATGATGCTATAGACTCAGCCAAGTTAGTATCAGAGGCAGCCGTTGCCGTTAGGTGTCATGCACGTATCCTCCCAACGTGGATCCAGTACAGGAATGAGAAAGACAATACCTAGTTTAACACCTTCCTTTATGATTTATCCGTAAGTAATGTTATTCATCGCAACTAGTAATATTGTCTTGCTCTGTCCCATACTTTCTAGCTTCCTCCTAATAAGACTCACATTCTTTTTTCAACAGATGAGGTTCAAGTTGGATCCAAAGATGATGCAACTAAACAAGCATGCACTCATGTTTTTAAGTCTGCTCTGCGACAGTATCGGTACCACCTTAGAAAATCTCACTTTGAAGGCAAGGCTAACAATGAAATCGCCCAAACATCTCCAGTGGAATATATTACAGATGAAGACTGGACAGCCCTCGTTAAACACTGGTCTGATCCAAAGTATCAGGTAGGCTATATGTATTTGATCAGACCACATATTGAATTTGTATTTATGTATGTGCCTTACAAGTGTATCTTCTTCTAGGCTAACTGTTTGAAGAACAAAACCAACCGTTCTAAAGTGAAATTCCAACAGACAACAGGATCTCGTAGCTATATTGCACACTGCGAGGCTCTTGTAAATAGCTGCTACTTCCTTCTTTTTTTGTGCCATATTATCATATCTATATTGACTTGTTCCAAATACAGAGGAAAGACCGTGCGGACCAAAAAGAACCTGAACCGAATGCAGTGCAAATCTTCAAGGATTGCCACACCAGCAAGATGAAGGGCATGAGCACACAAGTTCAAGCCGCTGTTGTAAGCCCTTAATCTGTTCACTTTTATACACAGTTGTCTTAACGTATCATTTCATCTTACATGGTTTAAAAGAGATGAAGGATATTCATTTGGTCTTCATCTGTAATCTAGTTGTTATGTTCACGTGCGCACACAATGATAAAATAGCCTGTTTGTTTTCTATCGGTTTGCCCATGATATGAATGATGTCATACTATGTTCATCCTACTTTAAACCATGTCTCTTTATCCTTAGATGCCAACGAATGTGAGGAAATAGACAATATAGTGCGCATGCTACATGGACATATGTTCCGAAAGTGATTTTATTATGTAGTTGGCACTACAATACATGCTAATGTATTACAGTAGTTCACCAAAATAAGTTATGTATAAACGTTTAACCTACTTTGTTTGTTTTTGTATCATTAGTAACTTATCTGGTACACTAATCTATAATTTCAAACTTTTAGGAAGCTATGGAACAAATGATTGAATAGCCACAACCACCTGAAGGTGACGAGGCTACTACATGCACAATCTCACCTCTTGCTGCAGTGCATCAGTATCTCTCCACTAACAGTGCAAAAAAGCAACTTCATGCGTAATTCTGGGTTGGTTGTCAAGGTAACCTCGTCCAAATCACCTACTGAACAAAATCTTCCTGCTAGACAGAGTGATATATCTATGCTCCAGACACAAGTCCAATCCCTAATGGACGTTGTTTCGGAAACAAGAATAGTGGTTGAGAAATGTCGTCAAGATATGAATGGTTTTGAAACCAGACTATCAGACATTCGCTTTGTTGTTCAAGAGAAATGGCGGAAAAAAGGTGGAGATCGTGCTGCTCCATCAGATTCTACAGCCTAAAACATTAGCACTTAGGTCAAATGATCTGTGCTTCTATACATCTGATGGTGCTTTTATCTGGAAGGACTATAAACTTTATGCCAACAGGCCTTTTGTTGTATGGTTGGAATTTATTTTTTTTGTGATACAACATTTATGATGCTACCACAGGCTGCAGTAATTACGACGCTACTTTTGCATAGTGTAGGTTTATCTTAGTAGTGTATTCGGCCAAAAGCTTCATAGGAGCCCAACATGCCAACATTCGTCGGGCCCATTCCAATTGGGCTAAAAACGATTACGAGCCGAAATTGGCATGTAGCCCACTAAAATATCTGGGCCTAAATCAGCATAAGCTTTCATATTTTTCTGGTAGGCCTGTGCCCATAGTGGGCCTTTAACAGGCCTAAACGTAATTTGGGCCCTTAGTAAAAATAGGTCGTTTATAGGTGTAAATATCTTGAGCCCATAAAAAACATGGGCCTTTAATAGACCGAAAGTGAGATTGGGCCCTGATTGTGCCAAATAACCCACTGGACTTAGCAGGCCGAAATGGTGGCCCATTTGCGATGCGGATCTTTGACAGGACGAAATTCAGACGGGCGGTAAATGCGCCGACCTAATACACGGGCTTTTAACAGGCCGAAACTTCGGTCGGGCTAGATTATCGTCATCTTTATATGGGCTGTTAATGGGCCCATGTATGACGTTGGGTCACATATGGCCCATGGTTTACGTCCGGCGTTAACAGGCAGAAATTGACAACAGGCCGAAAGTGGCCCAAATCTATAGTGGGCCTCTAACAGGCCGAATGTCAGACATGGCCGAATATGACCCAAATCCTTCATGGTTGTTTATGGGACAAAAGTTTTGATGGCCTGTAAATGGGCCGAAATGAAGCCAGACCTTTAACAGGCCAGAAATACGTCGAGCCGTAATTCGGCCCAATACAATGGGCCAGAAGTGACCATGGGCCGCGTTGATGACAAGTTTAGGACAGGCCATTGACAGGCTGATTTGACAGAGAATGTTGGGACTTTAGCTGGGTAGGCCCATTATGGTCTGTAGAATCTTGTGGGCCTTTAGCTGGGCCGGCCCATTGTGGTCCGCAAAATCTTGTGGGCCTTTAGCTGGGCCGGCCCATTATGGTCTGCAAAATCATGTGGGCCTTTAGCTGGGCCGGCCCATTATGGTCCGCTAAATTTTGTGGGCCTTTAGCTGGGCCGGCCCATTATGGTCCGCTAAATCTTATGGGCCTTCGGTTGGGCCATCCCTTTTAAACTTTGTGGGCCACTTTTCGGCCGGTCCATGTGTCAACATATCATAGGCCCATCTCGACCATTGGATGAGTGACACCTGTGCCAACGCGGAGCTGACGCGTGGATCCGTCAGCCAATGAGAATTTTACACGTGGAAAATCGGCATTGGTTGGGGCTGTTAACGGGTTATTGGATCCAAAATCCGACCCGATAGCTTAACGGCGTTCCGCTACGATGGATGCCATGTGTTGGTCACCCTTGACGAAAGCACTTCTGTGACGCGTGATTTATCGTCATGGAAGTGGACACTTCCATGATGATAATTTTGGTAATGCCATGGAACACTTCTACGACAGCACAAGTATGACTATCTTGATTCTGTCATAAAATCGTCATCGATTTACATGCATGACAAAAAACGCGACCTACTGTGACAAACACGTATCATCACGGAAGTGTATTTTTTGTAGTGGGTGGATAATGTGATACAATATAACAATCACATCAAATGCCTAGATATGCATCTCTCAGAAATTACTTTGAACTCCTACCGAGGGACCTTACCAGAGATTATATTTGCCGAGTTCTTTGTTGTCAGAGCAAGGGCGCTGAAGGTAGTGAGGTTTGCCCTATATTTATTTTGCAAATATGAATGGTTTGTTGATCAGTGCCGGCAGCTGCACCAGAATGTAATAGGCTCCGAAAAAGTCATTTTGGAACTTTAGATGACAGAGTAATCGGAAGTCATCATGTCAACCCCATACATGACTTCTTAGTGGCTGACCCCTTTGCAAAAATTATGAGGTTTTGAAACCAGCCTTACAAGTGGTAATATTAGTTTGAACCTCTCTTATATCCATGTTCAACGGATCAGCGCGGGCGTTTGAAGCTGATGAGCTGGATTTCATTTCTAATATCAGTTTGAACCTTGTAATCTTTGAATTTGAGCCATATAACTCAGGAATTTAAACCTTGTAATATTTCGAGATTTTGTGGTACAATCGTTGAAATGGCATCGTATGAGACTCGTATATTGGTAGCACTATTTTGACCTTAATATGCAATGGACCTAGATTTTATTAACCATTCTCAAATGTGTTTACCTTGTCGATCTCACAACACACGATCTGTATAGCTAACTTGACTGCAATCTTCGACATTATTGCACACAGTTGGTTTCTTCAACCGTGTGCCCTGTAGAGCATAGAATTAATTATCACACTCGAGTGTCCATTATCAACCTTCTGTGTAACTTTGACCTCATCACCCACGGGTAAACTTATGACCGAAGTCATTCCACTCACTTCGTTTTTACAAAGATTTTTGCCTATAAATGCCCATGATATGCCCCTCTTCTAGCCGATGCATGGCCAAACTAGTCGGGCGGGAAGCTTACGCGGTAAACTACATGGTTGCATAGAAACATGCTCACTAACGATACATTTGGCGCCTCTTCAAGCCCACGCGTGGTTAAACGAAACGCATGCGGGGTTCTCAAGCGTGCACTGGAATCCTCCCCTATGAACACAGTGACAAGACGTGACGATTACAGGCCGGCCGGCCCCCATTTATTACAACAGCCATTTAACCCTTGTGTCTCTTTGACCTTTCGTCCGCGCCCACTATTGCAAGAAGCACACCCACCATGACAAATTCTTAGAGGGTATCTTGCGCATCTCCAATGGAGCTCCGAGCGGCTACTGACGACGAGCAGCAGTTCACCATGCATACCATGGTGGACACCCACAGTAGGTTCACAGAGCTCTCGGTGGTGTACACCAACAACCTGGTCTAGGTGGAGCACTCCCTCCACATCATGGAGCTATTGCTTGCTGAGAAGAAGTACAAGGTGGTCGGGCTCGACCTCGACTACACCCACGCTCATCTCGGGTCTCATCCCAAGGTCACCGTTGCCTAGATGTTCGTGCGCAATCACGTCCTCGTCTACCACTATTGCTTGTCCACAAGGCCTTGCGAGCATTTTGCCAGGTTTGTCAACAACCCCCACTACATGTTTGCTATGGTGGACATCACCAACGATGTAAAGGTGCTCAAGAATTTGGGCATTGCTTGCCAGAATCCTATTGATATCTAGGGCCAATACAAGATCTGGGGCAGCAACAAGCATGAGAAGGATGTTGGTCTCAAAACCGGCAGATCTTGGGTAGGGGGTCCCGAACTGTGCGCTAAGGTTGATGGTAACAGGAGGCGGGGGACACGATGTTTACCCAGGTTCGGTCCCTCTCTATGGAGGTAATACCCTACTTCCTGCTTGATTGATCTTGATGACTATGAGTATTACAAGTGTTGATCTACCACGAGATCGTAATGGCTAAAACCCTAGAAGTCTAGCCTGTATGATTATGATTATGATTATGATTGGCCCTACGGACTAAGCCCTCTGGTTTATATAGACACCAAAGGGGACTAGGGTTGTACAAAGTCGGTTACAGAGAAAGGAACCTTCATATCCAGGCACCAAGCTTGCCTTCCATGCCACGGAGAGTCCCATTCAGACACGGGAGAGAGTCTTCTGTCTTGTATCTTCACGGCCCAATAGTCCGGCCCATGCTACATAGTCCGGCCATCCGAGGACCCCTTAATCCAGGACTCCCTCAGTAGCTCCTGAACCAGGCTTCAATGACGAGGTGTCCGGCACGCGAATTATCTTTGGCATTGCAAGGCAGTTCCTTCTCTAAATACTCCAAAATAGTGTTTGAACACAAGAATCGTGTACGACTCTACAAAACAAATTACACACACAACCGCAGAGAGTATAATATTTCACGATTCCAATCCACTGACAACTTTTTGTAGCGTGACATCACGTCGCCGCCCGGCCATTATTTCGAACCATTTTTAGCCTGCCGCTCCATATTTCGAGATGCGGTTTTGTTGGCATGTCTTGTCAAAGCAGAGATCATGTCCCCTTATTGTGGGATTCTCATAAATATGAGCGTGGGTAACCCAACCATTCTGTTGGCATGATT
The DNA here is from genome assembly GCF_002162155.2 of Triticum dicoccoides. Classification (NCBI taxonomy): domain Eukaryota; kingdom Viridiplantae; phylum Streptophyta; class Magnoliopsida; order Poales; family Poaceae; genus Triticum; species Triticum dicoccoides. The sequence goes on from NC_041393.1 coordinate 255,025,536, forward strand.
CCTTAGGAATAGGCTGGTTTTGAGGCCTAGGAGGGGCGTTTGATATTCATCGCCTTTATAAAGGGGCTAAGACCCGTCTTTTCTCCTTTATGCCTACCCTTTCCTAAACCTCTCCCACCTCGAGTTCCAGCACCCAAGGTTCAATTTAATCGCTTCACGCTTCCCAGGCATGTCCAGACCCAGCCCTCAAGGCTGGTGGGTGGCTTCCTCTGTCATACAGGAGGATATTGCGAAGCTCCGGGCGGCAAGATACCTCACCGTGGAAATCCCACACAAGCTTCCTGCTCAAGGGCAGGTTATTCCTACTCCCAGATCTGGCAAGATGGTCGTATTCATCTCCCACTTCCTTTGAGGGCTAGGGTTCGCTCTTCATCCCTTTGTTCGAGGGCTCATGTTCTATTACGGGCTAGATTTTCACGATCTAGCTCCGGACTCCTTTCTTCACGTCTCAGCGTTCATTATCATATGCGAGGCCTTCCTCCGTATTCCCCCACACTTCGGCTTGTGGATCAAGACCTTTAATGTGAAGCTGAAGGTAGTCGACGGGAAACAAGCGGAGTGTTGTGGTGCTGCAGTGAGGAAACACACTAATACTCCTTGGCCAAAAGGCTCCTTCACAGAAGCTTCCAACCTATGGCAGCAGGTGTGGTTTTACATCACTGAACCCCGTGGTACCAAGTAGGCAGCTACACCTGCGTTCTGATCTGGCCCTCCACTATGGCTTGCATCATGGATTAATAAGGGGCTGGACTGGGGATCAATTAATGAAGTGCAGACGCTGCAAAGCCGCATTCGGAGCCTCGACACCGGTCTTATCAATGTAATCCAAGTAATGCTACTCCGTCGGGTCCTACTGTGCCACCGACGGCCTCTCCGCATGTGGGAGTTCAATCCGTAAGGACCACGAACCCTTCAGCACTTATTCGGCACGATGCTCAGAGGAATGTGGGAATTATTCTTTGGGAAACGAAAACAGTGGCCGGATACTACAGAGGACATCGGCCTTGACTGCAACCATCCGGATACCTCGGTAAGCACTCGACTCCTGAACACAACTTAGTTCAATTTCTCATAATAATATACTGAGAAATCCATACTCGGCTAGGGCTGGATAAAGAAGGTGGAGAGAATTAGGTGTTCGGCCCCTCTCCCCGAAGACTCAGCTGATCCGGTGTTAACAAGGATGCTGGTTCTGGCACCCTATCAAGTGCCGACGAAGGAAGACAAGGAGGAGAGCAAGAAGGCCCAGGGTGGCCCCCATTTTAGAGGTACGCCAGGCACCTCATCCGGGGAGATTGGAACTCCCTCTTCCGAAGATGAAAGGGAAGGAGAAACTGACATCCCTTCTCCCCGTGGGAAGAAGAGGACCGCCTCCGAAGACTTGAAGATAAAGGCTTCTAAGCGAGCGAAGATATCCCTGTCAGGGGGTTCTGGTTCGGGAGGCAATGTTGTAACGCAGTTCCTCCATAAGGACAAGCCCTTAGCTGAATCGTAAGTGAACAAGGGTGTCTTAAACATATCTCGTTCTTTCCTGGTTGCAAGGGTAATATTTAAAATACATGTTTGCAGTCCGGCATGCAGCCTTCCTCAACAGTACTCCTCCTCGGGGGATCCTCTTCCGGAGATGTCGGAGAGAGAGACGACTCCACAGATCTCCCCGCCCGATAGGGCAGACGACCCTGAGGTGTCGTCCTGGAGGATCTCTCCCGATCAACAAGTGGTGCGAGGGACAATGAAGACTAGGCCCGAAGGTGACACTTCGGCCGTCCAGGGTCCGGGGTGTGCGGCTCCTACGGTGACCAACGATAAAGGCCCCAAACTATCCGATTTACAGCCAGAGATGACTCTAACGTCGAGTAGACATATTCCTTCGAAGGGAGTCCGTACCCCTACAGCTGCTTCCAAGGATCCGGAGGCGCCAGATACATTGATGGACATATTGCGACATGCGCCCATCTTAGAGGAACATCGTACCTTGATGGGTACGGTGGTTGAGAGGGTTCTGTCCGCGAAAAGCGGATTGAATGAAGCCTTTACGGGCCTGCTAAGAGGCTTCGAGGTACATAATATAATATTTTCAATTGTGCTATAAACACAAAATGCGCCTGTGTATAGATAGTAGCCCCTGAGTTGGCGTCCGAAGGGAGGCAATCAGAGGATCAAGAAAGATATGCCCAGGAAATAATCTAACTAATTGTAACACAGGCTGTTACATCCCTGGCGACTGCCCAAGCTACAGAGGTTGCAGATCTGAAGTAGAAACTTGATGTGGCGGATGATGACATCACGCTTATTAACAGGTGGCTCGACGAGGCGCGAGGTATGTCTTTGGGGCAGTCAGTGTATGCAAGTACTATAATATGAGCATTAAGCTGAGATTTTCATATTGAGATATGCATAACTACAGATAGCACCGCCGCAGTTGAGACCCTTCGGGCTCAGCTTGCCCAGGCCAAGGAGCAAGCCAGGATGAGTAATGCGGCTGCCGAAAAGGCAGCTGCTGAACTAAGGGCCGAATAGGCTGTTCGGCGCCAGTGCGAGGAGAGAATATCTACTATGGCGCTTGAGCTAAAGGATGCCACTAGCCGATGCGAATTTCTCGAGAAAGATAACAAAACTAGAGCGGCCGATCTTGACAAGGCCTTACAAGAGGCGAGGGAAGCACGGTCCGAGTCTAGAGCGGCTCGGGAGGAGATCCAACAAGCTAGGGAGGTCGCAGCTGGTAAGCCCTTCTTATTACAAACTAAATTCGGTGATCCAAAATATGCACCGCTTAATCAAATGTGGAGTTCTCCAGACGCATTTTTGGACTTGCCGAAGAGTGTCTCCGATGCGATGTAGTTTTTCCAAGCGCAAGAAGGACATGCGACGGAAAAGCATTTCTAGTCGCAATTCAGCATGCCAAAGCGTCTGCTGTTGCTGAACGAATAGATGGCCCAGTGGCCGAGCTCCACAAGATATCCGGATCTGCCATGAAGGATGATACGTCCATTTTGCATCATGCTTTTATATCAATATTTATTGCATTATGGGCTATTATTCCATGTTATGTCACAATATTTATGGCTATTCTCTCTTATTTTACAAGATTTACATGAAGAGGGAGAATGTCGGCAGCTGGGGTTCTGGACTGGAAAGGGAGAAAATATTGGAGGCCTATTCTGCGCAACTCCAAAAGTCTTGAAACTCCACGGAATATCTTAAAATAAATAAAGAAAAATCGTCGCCAAAGATGAAGGCCAAGGGGCCCACACCCTACTCACGAGGGTGGGGGCGCGCCCGCCTACCTCATGGGCCCCCTGGTGCCTCTCTGACGCACATCTTCTCCTATATGAAGTCTTTCGATGAGAAAAAAATAGAAGGCAACCTTTCGGGACGAGACTCCGCCGCCACGAGGCAGAACCTTGCTGGAACCAATCTAGGGCTCCGGCAGAGCTGTTTTGCCGGGGACACTTCCCTCCGGGAGGGGGAAATCATCACCATCGTTATCACCAACGCTCCTCTCATCGGGAGAGGGCAATCTCCATCAACATCTTCACCAGCACCATCTCATCTTCGAACCCTAGTTCATCTCTTGTATCCAATTCTTGTCTCCAAGTCCGGGATTGGTGCTAGTAGGTTTCTAGTAGTGTTGATTACTCCTTGTAGTTGATGCTAGTTGGTTTATTTGGTGGAAGATCATATGTTCAGATCCTTTATGCATATTATTACCCATCTTATTATGAACATGAATATGCTTTGTGATTAGTTATGTTTGTTCCTGAGGACAAGGGAGAAGTCTTGCTATTAGTAGTCATGTGAATTTGGTATTCATTCGATATTTCGATAAGATGTATGTTGTCTAGCCTCTAGTGGTGTTATGTGAACATCGACTACATAACACTTCACCATTATTTGGGCCAAGAGGAAGGCATTGGGAAGTAATAAGTAGATGATGGGTTGCTAGACTGAGAGAAGCTTAAACCCTAGTTTATGCGTTGCTTCGTAAGGGGCTGATTTGGATCCATATGTTTCATGCTATGGTTAGGTTTACCTTAATACTTTTGTTGTAGTTGCAGATGCTTGCAATAGAGGTTAATCATAAGTGGGATGCTTGTTCAAGTAAGAACAACACCCAAGCACCGGTCCACCCACATATCAAATTATCAAAGTTCCGAACGTGAATCATATGAGCATGATGAAAACTAGCTTGACAATATTCCCATGTGTCCTCGGGAGCACTTTTCCTATTATAAGAGTTTGTCCAGGATTGTCCTTTTCTACAAAAAGGATTGGGCCACCTTGTTGCACTTTATTTACTTTTGTTACTTGTTGCTCGTTACAATTTATCCTATCACAAAACTATCTGTTACCACTTATTTCAGTACTTGTAGAGAATACCTTGCTGAAAACCGCTTATCATTTCCTTCTGCTCCTCGTTGGGTTTGACACTCTTACTTATCGAAAGGACTATGATAGATCCCCTATACTTGTGGGTCATCAAGACTCTTTTCTGGCGCAGTTGCCGGGGAGTGAAGCGCCTTTGATAGGTGGAATTTGTTAAGGAAAAATTTATTTAGTGTGCTGAAATTTTCTATCACTTGTTACTATGGAAAGTAATTGTCTGAGGGGCTTGTTTGGGGTATCTTCATCCCGTCCGGTAGAGCAAAGAGTTGCTCCTCAACCTACTCAACCTACTAAACCTATTGAAAATGAAACTCCTTTTGAGATTCCTTCGAGTTTGATGGAAAAACTGCTAGCTAACACTTTTACAGGAGATGGAACAAAGCATCCTGATGAACATCTATGCTATGTGGATGATGTTTGTGGACTATTTAAGCTTGCAGGTATACCCGATGATGTTGTTAAGAAGAAGGACTTCCCTTTATCTTTGAAGGGAGACACATTGACATGGTATAGGCTATGTGATGATATGAGATCATGGAACTATAAAAGATTGAAATTGGAATTTCATCAAAAGTATTACCCTATGCATCTTGTTCATCGTGATCGCAATTATATATATAATTTTTAGCCTCGCAAAGGAGAAAGCATCGCTCAAGCTTGGGGGAGGCTTAAATCAATGTTATATTCATGCCCCAATCATGAGCTCTCAAGAGAAGTAATTATGCAAAGTTTTTATGCTCGGCTTTCTGATAACAATCGCACCATGCTCGATACTTCTTGTGCTGGCTCTTTTATGATGAAGACTATTGAATTTAGATGGAATTTATTGGATAGAATTAAACGCAACTCTGAAGATTGGGACCTCGACAAAGGTAAGGAGTCAGGTATGACACCTAAGTTTGATTGTGTTAAATCTTTTATGGATACCGATATTTTCCGTAAGTTTAGCACTAAATATGGACTTGACTCTGAGATAGTAGCTTCTTTCTGTGAATCTTTTGCTACTTATGTTGATCTCCCCAAGGAGAAGTGGTTTAAATATCATCCTCCCATAGAAGTAAAAGTAGCTGCACCTATTAAAGTTGAAGAAAAGACTGTCACTTACAATGATCCTATTGTTCCCACTTCTTATGTTGAGAAACCACCTTTCCTTGTTAGAATGAAGGATCATACTAAAGCTTCAACTGTTGTTCGTAAAAGCAATATTAGAACTTATACACCTCCTGAGCAAGTCAAAGTAGAACCTAATATTGCTATTGTTAAAGATCTCTTGTCTGATAATATTGATGGGCATGTTATTCAATTCTATGGTGAAACTGCTAGAATTGCTAAACCTTGTGCTAGAGATAAACATAGAACTGTGGTAGGCGTGCCTGTTATTTCTGTTAAAATAGGAGATCATTGTTATCATGGCTTATGTGATATGGGTGCTAGTGCTAGTGTTATACCCATTGACTTATACAAAGAAATTATGCACGATATTGCTCCTGCTGAGTTAGAAGATATTGATGTTATAATTAAACTTGCCAATAGAGATACTATATCTGCAATGGGAATTGTTAGAGATTTTGAAGTCTTGTGTGGAAAAACCAAATATCCCACTGATTTTCTTGTTCTTGGTTCTCCACAAGATAGCTTTTGTCCCATTATATTTGGTAGACCCTTCTTGAATACCGTTAACGCTAAGATAGACTGCGAAAAGAATGTTGTTACTATTGGCTTGGATGATATGGTTCATGAGTTTAATTTCTCTAAATTTAGTAAACAACATCGTGAGGAAGAATTGCCTAGTAAGGATGAAATTATTGGTCTTGCTTCTATTGCTGTACCTCCTAGTGATCCTTTAGAACACTATTTGCTAGACCATGAAAATGATATGTTCATGAAGGAAAGAAGGGAAATAGATGAAGTATTCTTTAAACAGGAACCTATTCTGCAACATAATTTGCCTGTTGAAATCCTAGGGGATCCTCCTCCACCCAAGGGTGATCCCGTGTTTGAGCTTAAACCATTGCCTGATAATCTTAAATATGCTTATCTTGGTGAGAAGAAGATATATCCTGTCATTATTAGTGCTAACCTTTCAGAGCATGAAGAAGAAAGATTATTGAAAACTCTGAAGAAGCACCGTGCCGCTATTGGATATACTCTAGATGATCTTAAGGGCATCAGTCCCACTCTATGTCAACATAAAATAAATTTGGAAGCGGATGCCAAACCAGTTCGTGATCCTCAACGATGTTTGAATCCTAAAATGAAAGCAGTCGTAAGAAAAGAAATACTCAAGCTTCTGGAGGCAGGTATAATTTATCCCGTTGCCGATCATCAGTGGGTAAGTCCTGTCCATTGTGTCCCTAAGAAGGGAGGTATTACTGTTGTCCCTAATGATAAAGATGAATTGATTCCGCAAAGAATTATCATAGGTTATAGGATGGTAATTGATTTCCGCAAGTTAAATAAAGCTACTAAGAAAGATCATTACCCCTTACCTTTTATTGATCAAATGCTAGAAAGATTATGCAAACATACACATTATTGCTTTCTAGATGGTTATTCTGGTTTCTCTCAAATACCTGTGTCGGCTAAAGATCAATCAAAGACTACTTTTACATGCCCTTTTGGTACTTTTGCTTATAGACATATGCCTTACGGTTTATGTAATGCACCTGCTACCTTTCAAAGATGCATGATGGCTATATTCTCTGACTTCTGCGAAACGATTTGTGAGGTTTTCATGGACGACTTTTCCGTCTATGGTTCCTCTTTTGATGATTGCTTGAGCAATCTTGCTCGAGTCTTGCAGAGATGTGAAGAAACTAATCTTGTCTTGAATTGGGAAAAGTGCCATTTTATGGTTAATGAAGGTATTGTCTTGGGGCACAAAGTTTTTGAAAGAGGTATTGAAGTTGATAAAGACAAGGTTGATGCTATTGAAAAGATGCCATGTCCCAAGGACATCAAAGGTATAAGAAGTTTCCTTGTTCACACCGGATTCTATAGGAGGTTCATTAAGGACTTCTCAAAAATCTCTCGGCCTCTGACTAATTTATTACAAAAAGATGTACCATTTGTCTTTGATGATGATTGTGTAGAAGCATTTGAAATACTTAAGAAAGCATTAGTCTCTGCACCTGTTGTTCAGCCACCTGATTGGAATTTACCCTTTGAAATTATGTGTGATGCTAGTGATTATGCTATAGGTGCTGTTCTAGGGCAAAGAGTTGATAAGAAATTAAATGTTATCCATTATGCTAGTAAGACTCTAGACAATGCTCAAAGAAATTATGCTACTACCGAAAAGGAACTTTTAGCAGTTGTACTTGCTTGTGATAAATTTAGACCCTATATTGTTGATTCTAAAGTAACTATTCACACAGATCATGCTGCTATTAAATATCTTATGGAAAAGAAAGATGCAAAACCTAGACTCATTAGATGGGTTCTCTTGCTGCAAGAATTTAATTTGCATATTGTTGATAGAAAAGGAGCTAAGAACCCCGTTGCGGATAACTTATCTAGGTTAGAGAATGTTCTTGATGACCCACTACCTATTGATGATAGCTTTCTTGATGAACAATTAAATGTCATAAGCACTTCTCGTAGCACTCCATGGTATGCTGATTATGCTAATTATATTGTTGCTAAATTTATACCACCTAGCTTCACATACCAACAAAAGAAAAGGTTTTTCTATGACTTGCGACATTACTTTTGGGATGACCCACATCTTTATTAAGAAGGAGTAGATGTTGTTATTAGACGTTGTGTACCTGAGCATGAACAGGAACAGATCCTACGCAAGTGTCACTCCGAAGCTTATGGAGGACACCACGCTGGAGATAGAACTGCACATAAGGTATTGCAATCCGGTTTTTATTGGCCTACTCTCTTCAAGGATGCCTGTAAGTTTGTTTTGTCTTGCGATGAATGTCAAAGAATTGGTAATATTAGTAGACGTCAAGAAATGCCTATGAATTATTCACTTGTTATTGAACCATTTGATGTTTGGGGCTTTGATTATATGGGACCTTTTCCTGCCTCTAATGGATATACACATATTTTAGTTGTTGTTGATTATGTTACTAAGTGGGTAGAAGCTATTCCAACTAGTAGTGCTGATCATAACACTTCTATTAAAATGCTTAAGGAAGTTATTTTTCCGAGGTTTGGAGTCCCTAGATATTTAATGACTGATGGTGGTTCACACTTTATTCATGGTGCTTTCTGTAAGATGTTTGCTAAATATGACGTTAATCATAGAATTGCATCTCCATATCACCCGCAGTCTAGTGGTCAGGTAGAATTGAGCAATAGAGATCTCAAATTAATTTTGCAAAAGACTGTTAATAGGTCTAGGAAGAATTGGTCCAAGAAACTTGATGATGCATTATGGGCCTATAGAACTGCATACAAAAATCCTATGGGTATGTCTCCGTATAAAATGGTTTACAGAAAAGCATGTCACTTACCTCTCGAACTAGAACATAAGGCATATTGGGCTATTAAAGAGCTCAACTATGATTTCAAACTTGCCGTTGAGAAGAGGTTATTTGATATTAGCTCACTTGATGAATGGAGAACCCAAGCTTATGAAAATGCCAAGTTGTTTAAAGAAAAGGTTAAAAGATGGCATGACAAAAGGATACAAAAGCGTGCGTTTAATGTAGGTGATTATGTATTGCTATACAACTCTCGTTTAAGATTTTTTGCAGGAAAACTTCTCTCTAAATGGGAAGGTCCGTATGTTATCGAGGAGGTCTATCGTTCCGGTGCCATAAAAATCAACAACTTCGCAGGCACAAACCCGAAGGTGGTAAACGATCAAAGGATCAAACACTATAGCTCAGGTAATCCCATAAATGTTGAAACCAATATTATTGAAACCGTAACCCCGGAGGAATACATAAGGGACACTTTCCAGAACGTTCCAGACTCCAAAAAGGAATAGGTAAGTGGTACGGTAAGTAAACCGACTCCAAAACAATTTTTAAGGCAATATTTCTCCGTTTTGGAATATTTAGAAAAATAGAAAAATAAGTGGCAGTCCGGTAAGGACACGAGGCCTTCACGAGGGTGGAGGGAGCGCCCTACCCCCCTGGGCGTGCCCCCCTACCTCGTGAGCACCTCGTGTGCCCTCTGGACTCCGTTTCCTTGCACGATACGTATTTTGGTCAGTAAAAATTCATTATATATTCTCCCGAAGGTTTTGACTCTTGTATCACGCAAATATCCTCTGTTTTTGTTTCGAGTTGTTGCTGCTGTAGATTAGAGCAAGATGTCTTCTCAAGAGTCAATCGGGGAGAGCCGGGTATCTAACTCGGCACCGAAACCAAGGGCAAACAGCGATGCTGACCACTTTGGGCCAGCAACGGAGGAAGAGATGGAGGCTGACCTGATGAGGGTAGATGCCATGGAAGATCAAGAAGTCACCTCTCGCCTCCGAGCTGGGTTTACGATGGGGGAACTACAGAGCTCAGCTATTCCAAACTCGGTTATCCCTTCCAATGTTAAATTTCTTTCCTATGAAAATATGAGGAGGAGTGTCTCTTGTTCTCCCGCAGCTATGAAACACCCTTGGGTGCAAGGAGCTTTAGCCGTTACCGGAAAGCTTCACAAGGAAATAATGGACCTCAAGCAGCAAGTCAATAAGCTCGAGGAGGAGAACCGTATTCTGAGGGGAATCATCGCCAAGAATATTACGCCAACAACAAAGAAGGAGAAATAATCACATGGGTATGGGCACTCCCCTTGGCAACTGCCAATCTTGGGGGAGGTGCCCTGGTATCGTATCACCATCACAACTCCTATCTTTACCATTTTTCTTAGTTCGATCCTATTCGTAGTATCTTGATTTAGTAGAATAAAGTCATGGCATGATCTAGTTTTGAGTTTTGCTTTATGATCCTTCTTTGTAATCGAGTCCGTGAGCTATATAATAAAGATTAGTGTTGAGTCAAGGGCTTGATTATTTTGCCATGATCTTGGGTGACTAGAAGAAAAAGAATAAAAAGAATCAAAGAGCTCATATTGATCTTATTGAACGTAATGACTCCACATATAAAGAGTATGATGATTAAAAGTTGTTGAGAGTTGGCAAATATAGCTTTGGTCATCATTGCAATTAATAGGAAGTAATAAGGAAAGAGAGGTTTCACATATAGATATATTGTCATTGACAACTTTTATGATTGGGAGAACTCATTAAAATATGACATGCTAAAGAGTTGATGTTGGACAAGGAAGACAACATAATAAGTTATGTTTTCTTACTGAGATAAAGTATGTTGTCATGGATGCTCTAACGTGTTGAGCTTGCCTTTCCCCCTCATGCTAGCCAAATTCTTAGCACCAAGTAGAAATACTACTTGTGCTTCCAAATACCCTTAAACCAGTTTTGCCATGAGAGTCCACCATATCTACCTGTGGATTGAGTAAGTTGTCATCAGTGCAAGCAATAAAAAATTGCTCTCTAAATATGCATGACTTATTGGTGCAGAGAAATAAGCTTTGTACGAACTTGTTGTGGACATAATAAAAGCGACGGACTGCATAATAAAGGTCCACATACAAGGGGCAATATAAAGTGATGTTCTTTTGCATTAAGATTTTGTGCATCAATCCTAAACGCGCATGACAACCTCTGCTTCCCTCTGCGAAGGGCCTATTTTTTTTTTATTATCCTCTACCTTATGCAAGAGTCACGGTGATCTTTACCTTTCCTTTTTATTTCATCCTTTGGCAAGCTCAGCATGTTGGAAAGAACATGATAGATATATATATATCTAATTGGATGTGGGGGTGCATGAATTATTATTGTTGACATTACCCTTGAGGTAAAAGGTTGTGGGGCAAAACTATAAGCCCCTATCTTTCTCTGTGTCCGATTAAAACTCCGTAACCACAAGTATTGCATGAGTGTTAGCAATTATGAAGGACTAAGTGATAGTTGAGTATGTGGACTTGCTTTTAAGCTCTGACATAGACTCTTTCCGATGTTATGATAAATTGCATTTGCTTCAATGACTGAGGTTATAATTTGTTGGTGCTCAATAAGCTTTCTGATTCATACTTTGGCCTTGTGAAAAGATCATCACTTCAACATAAGTAATCATATGACAAAATCAATATATGTTGCTGTTGTGAAATAATCATGATGCCTTCATGTCCGTATTTTATTTTTATCGACGCCTCTACCTCTAAACATGAGGACATATTTATTGTTATCAGCTTTTCGCTTGAGGACAAGTGAGGTCTAAGCTTGGGGGAGTTGATACGTCCATTTTGCATCATGCTTTTATATCAATATTTATTGCATTATGGGCTGTTATTCCACGTTATGTCACAATACTTATGGCTATTCTCTCTTATTTTACAAGGTTTACATGAAGAGGGAGAATGCCGGCAGCTGGGGTTCTGGGCTAGAAAAGGAGCAAATATTGGAGGCCTATTCTGCGCAACTCCAAAAGTCTTGAAACTCCACGGAATATCTTAAAATAAATAAAGAAAAATCATCGCCAAAAGATGAAGGCCAGGGGGCCCACACCCTTCTCATGAGGGTGGGCGGCGCGCCCTCCCCCCTGGGCGCGCCCCCCTACCTCGTGGGCCCCCTGGTGGCTCTCCGACGCCCATCTTCTCCTATATGAAGTCTTTCGATGAGAAAAAAATAGAAGGCAACCTTTCGGGATGAGACTCCGCCACCACGAGGCGGAACCTTGGCGGAACCAATCTAGGGCTCCGGCAGAGCTGTTCTGTCGGGGACACTTCCCTCCGGGAGGGGGAAATCATCACTATCGTCATCACCAACGCTCCTCTCATCGGGAGAGGGCAATCTCCATCAACATCTTCACCAGCACCATCTCATCTCCGAACCCTAGTTCATCTCTTGTATCCAATTCTTTTCTCCAAGTCCGGGATTGGTGCTAGTAGGTTGCTAGTAGTGTTGATTACTCCTTGTAGTTGATGCTAGTTGGTTTATTTGGTGGAAGATCATATGTTCAGATCCTTTATGCATATTATTACCCCTCTGATTATGAACATGAATATGCTTTGTGAGTAGTTACGTTTGTTCCTGAGGACAAGGGAGAAGTCTTGCTATTAGTAGTCATGTGAATTTGGTATTCGTTCGATATTTTGATAAGATGTATGTTGTCTAGCCTCTAGTGGTGTTATGTGAACGTCGACTACATAACACTTCACCATTATTTGGGCCTAGAGGAAGGCATTGGGAAGTAATAAGTAGATGATGGGTTGCTAGAGTGACAGAACTTAAACCCTAGTTTATGTGTTACTTCGTAAGGCGCTGATTTGGATCCATATGTTTCATGCTATGGTTAGGTTTACCTTAATACTTTTGTTGTAGTTGCGGATGCTTGCAATAGAGGTTAATCGTAAGTGGGACGCTTGTTCAAGTAAGAACAACACCCAAGCACCGGTCCACCCACATATCAAATTATCAAAGTACCGAACGCGAATCATATGAGCGTGATGGAAACTAGCTTGACGATATTCCCATGTGTCCTCGGGAGCGCTTTTCCTATTATAAGAGTTTGTCCAGGCTTGTCCTTTGCTACAAAAAGGATTGGGCCACCTTGCTGCACTTTATTTACTTTTGTTACTTGTTGCTCATTACAATTTATCCTATCACAAAACTATCTGTTACCACTTATTTCAGTACTTGTAGAGAATACCTTGCTGAAAACCGCTTATCATTTCCTTCTGCTCCCCGTTGGGTTCGACACTCTTACTTATCGAAAGGATTACCATAGATCCCCTATACTTGTGGGTCATAAAAGGACGTCATGGTCCGGCTGTGGCCGACTGAGCCAATTCCGAATAGTTATTTCAGTTTGGTGTAGCAACTTGTTGATGCGGCGCCGCGTATCGACGTCGTTTAGCGGTCAACATGCATAGAAGGTGCACGGATGGCCTTTGCTCGCGTCAAGACGTACTGCGCGAAGATGAAGGCCACCGATATTGCAGCGAAAAGTCCACCCAAGGGAAAGGACCATCACACGCCAGAGTATTATTTTGAGGATGTCCTAGAGGGTGCCCACTTGATAGAGGGCCAGTCCTCGAAAGATATTATGTTCGAGTGAAAATGTACCGAAATTGTAAAAACAATATTATGATATATTAGGGCCATGTGTTTTATACTTTTGCCTAAAAAGTTTTTGGTGCCTCCTGTGCGGCCGTTTTTTGTATAATCTGAAAGTTTACCAGTCGTCGGCTTCGGCCCCCTCGCGTATAACGCGGGGGTGTTTGAAAAAGCACTTGATCACTCTTGACCCAACGTCTTGGTCCATTAAGGAGGTGTCAATGTGGCGAACCAGGCAATCGGACTATAGGGCTTTAACACTTTCACTTAGCCATAGGAGTTTGACGGTGGGTCTACGATATAGCCCCTGGTATGTAGGTGGTTATCCAAATACGGTGCGTTTACATACGTGACCAGAAGAACAGTCCTTCGTGTAATACAGAAGGAACCGCGAAGATTCCGGTGAGTCATTGAGTGGTTGACCAACTCTCGCCGCATCATGACAGTCAGTTTTTGGCTTTCTCTACTGAGGTGCTCATCCAGACAACCTAGGACACAATCACAGTAGTTCTCCCTTTACTACCCTAGTGGATAGAGCGGAACGTAAGGTAGTAAGCACAGGAGCCGGGCAACCCAACTATTGACCAAATACATGATTCGGAGTTGATGCATATAAGGCGAAACTCGTGATGCCCAAGTGTGCTATAAAGTTGTTCGGACTTGTCGGCAACTCATATGTGGCCATATCGAGCCCTTGGCAATATATGTCGAGGTGCGTGCGTGAAATAACCACAGAAGAAAAATTCAGTTCTTTGAGAAAAGCGAATACTGAATACGGGTTATGTTGACTAGCATATGAATGATACGTCAAGCGCGATCTTTACAGATTATAACGCTACTACCAAGGCTATTTGACATGTGGGGGGTCAAAAGTTGAGAAAAAGGGGCACTTTACATGTTTGAAATAAAGAGCGCGGTCTACCAAAAACATTTGGACCTCCTGTCGCACGTCTGCTCTGCCTTGCCTTGGTTAAAGGACTTCTCAGCAAATATAGTCACCTGTGGTAAAAGATAAAAAATGGTTAAAAAAGACTATGAGAGTGCAGATAGTGCTATAGGTCTGTCCGCATTGTGCCTCCGCCGGTGACCAGGGTATTTTAAGTGTATAATTATGTGCGCGGCATAAACTTTGCGGCTATATGGGGCGGACGGCGGAGGCCGAACTACTAATCCAGCTCTCAGATTGATTATTCCTGTCTAATGGAGAGCGGTGGCTTGACGGCCGATGAAATGTGCGGCTTGATAAGGCCGCTTTGTACTTCAGCCGCAGTAGCCATAGTATGCTCCTCTATACGAAGGGAGCATTACGTATTTCTGTTTATCGCGATGGTGCCGCGTGGACCGGGCATCTTAAGTTGGAGATAGGTGTAATGTGGGACTGCATTAAAGCGAGCAAAAGTGGTACGCCCGAGTAGTGCATGGCAGCTGCGTAGCGGGACAATATCAAAGGTCAAGCCTTCTCTTCGAAAGTTGTTCAGCGAGCCGAAAACGACTTCCAATGTAATCGAGCCCGTACAGTGAGCTTCTACGTTGGATATTGTTCCCTTGAAGGTAGTTGTGGTGGGCCTGATTCTTGAAGGATAAATGCACATTTTGCGGACAGTGTCTTGGCAGAGTAGATTAGGGCTACTACCCCTGTCCATAAGGACTTTCGTGAGATGTAACCCGTCGATAATTGGATCGAGGATGAGAGCTGCCAGACTGACGGTGTCCTGGACTAGGGGGTACTCAAGGCGTCGTCTCCTGATCAGTTGGATTGGGCCGAGGACCTCCATGGCCGTGTACTCATGGGCCAGTTTGGACAGCTGCCGCATACAAGGAAGAATCCACAAGACTTGGCGATCAAGACAAGGACTCCTCCCCCACCGGCGTATTCAGCTAGGACTCTTGTTATCCTAGGCCTCTGGTGCATTATATAAACCGGGGCCAGGCTAGTCGATAGACATATATAACAACAATCATACCATAGGCTAGCTTCTAGGGTTTAGCCTCTCTGATCTCGTGGCAGATCAACTCTTGTACTACCCATATCATCAATATTAATCAAGCAGGAGTAGGGTTTTACCTCCATCGAGAGGGCCCGAACCTGGGTAAACATTGTGTCCCTTGCCTCCTGTTACCATTGATCCTAAGATGCACTACTTGGGACCCCCTACCCGAGATCCGCCGGTTTTGACACCGACACAGACCTTCGTGAAGGATACTGGCTGGGTGGTCCTTGCGATCAAAAGTGATCGGGCGGGCCGCCCATTGGCTTAATTTTGGGGTGGCTGGCTCTATGACGCCGGCGTCCCGTAGCGCGCGCTTGCAGTCCCATGTAGGGATGTACATCACATATAACATATTCACTGTCTTTACTTCGGGGGGGATTGCTTCTGACCCCCGATGTTCGGTTGGCGAGCCTCTTCGTCATCGCTGTCACTAGGCGGCCCCTTCACCTTGTGTTCGGCATTAAGCTTGCCGACTTGTTTAAAAACCCAACAACTCATGTTGGTGTGATTGGCTGGTTTAACGGAGGTGCCATGAATCTGGCAGGGCCGATCCAGTATCTTGTCTAAATTGGATGCTCTGTCTCTGTTTGCCTTGAATGGCTTTTTCCGTTGACCCGGTTTGGAACCACTGAATCCGGCGTTGACCGCCTTGTCTTGCGTTCCTTCATTCTTATTGTGACGCTTGTGTTTATTGTGTCGTGGCTTGCAGTTGCCGTCTCGAACTTCGGAAGTTCCCGGATCAACGGTGTTGTTGCTTCTACGAGCGAGCCAGGTGTCTTTTCCCACGCAAAAACGGGTCATCAGAGTGGTAAGGCAGCCATGGATCTTGGTTTTTCTTGACCGAGGTGGTGGGTGAGCCACTCATCTCGGATGCTATGTTTAAAGGCCACGAGAGCTTCGGTGTCTGGATAATCGACAACTTGGTTCTTTTTGATTAAGAACCTAGTCTAGAGCTTCCTGGCAGACTCCCCGGGCTGTTGGATGATGTGACTTAGGTCATCGGCGTCCGGAGGCCGAACATATGTACCTTGGAAGTTATTGCGGAAGGCGTCTTCCAAGTCTTCCTAGCTACCGATGGAGTTCTTAGGGAGGCTGTTCAGCCAGTGCCGCACTGGCCCCTTTAGTTTTAGTGGGAGGTATTTGATGGCATGGAGGTCATCACTGTGGGCCATGTGGATATGGAGGAGGAAATCTTTAATCCATACTGTGGGGTCTATTGTTCCATCGCATGATTCGATATTCATGGGTTTAAGCCCTTCCAGGAATTCATGTTCCATTACTTCATCAGTGAAGCAAAGGGGGTGTGCGGTGCCTCTATGCCGGGCCACATTGCGACGTAGCTCGGATGGAGTTCATATGCGGTGCTCGGCCCGGGCATGGTTGTGTTTGTCACGTCCGGCTAGATGGCCGTCGTTGCATGTCCGGGCACGTCCCCATGATTTGTAGATCTATCTGGTCTGACCTACTCTGTTGTCTAGGTCCTACCGCAGGTCATATGTATGACCCCGAGCTGTTATGTCTCTGCCCTTACCGCGAGGTGGTACGGGCTGGTGTTCGCCTTAAGTTGCCGCTTTGTCCCGGCCACGTGGTGATCGGTCAGCCACATTATGCGCTAGTAGGACGAGCTCCGGCACCTCATCATCAAATTGGGGTAACAATTTGCGCTTCGGGTAACTTTTGGTTGGGCACTCGAGGCCGTATTCTACGGCTGCTAGGACATTAGTCCATCTATCGTTTAGCAGATCTTGATCAGCTTGAAGCTCCCGGTGCTTCTTTTTCAGGCTCCTTGAAGTGGCTATTAGCTGGCGCTTAAAGCGCTCCTGCTTGAGAGGTTCCTCAGGCATGATAAAATCCTCGTTGCCGAGCCTCACCTCGTCCTTGGAGAGCAGAAGGTAGTTATTGTCCTCCAAGTCTTCGTTCATGGCCTGTTCATCAGGGCTAACTCGCCCATCTCCACGTTCGTCCTGTTCAGATGTTGGCTTAACGGGTGAGGGAGACCTGTACTAAGGGGTCCTCGGACAGCCGGACTGTAGACTTTGGCCGGACTGTGGGACTATGAAGATAGACGACGGAAGACTTCGTACCGTGTCCAGATGGGAGTCTCCTTTGCGTGGAAGGAAAGCTTGGCGATTTGGATATCTAGATTCCTTTCTCTGTAACCGGCTTTGTACAACCCTAGTCCCCCCCTAGTGTCTATATAAACCGCAGGGTTTAGACTTCTAGGGTTAGAGTCACAATCATCTTAACCTCATAGACTAGACTTCTAGGGCTTAGCCATTACGATCTCATGGTCGATCAACTCTTGTAATACTCATATTCATCAAGATCAATCAAGCAGGAAGTAGGGTATTACCTCCATAGAGAGGGCCCGAACCTGGATAAACATTGTGTCCCCCGCCTCCTTTTACCATTAGCCTTAGACGCACAGTTCGGGACCCCCTACCCAAGATCCACCGGTTTTGACACCGATATTGGTGCTTTCATTGAGAGTTCCGTTGTGTCGTCGAAGATAGGCTTGATGGCTCTGTCAATCGTCTACAACAATGCAGTCCAGGGGGAGATCTTCCTCCCCAGACGGATCTTCGTATTCGGCGGCTTCGCACTGCGGGCCAACTAGCTTGGTCATCTAGAGAAGATCGACACCTACACCCCTAGCCACCAAGTCAGATTTGAAAGCCTGAATTTTGTGGCCGATATCCGCGGAGACTTGATCTCTGACGGATTTGAGCCCATGATGGTTGTCCTCGGCCACCATAATGAACATGACCTAGATCTGTCATCTGGCCGCACACAGGAGATAGCGCCTGTGACCGCCTAGCCCAGAGTCGGAGCGGACCGCGTCGTCCAAAGACGGGAAGCTCAACCCCTCCGTGGAGGCCGCAGACTCAGTGGTGCTTGAGCCGCACACAGACCCAACATCAGGCTGGGCTTGTGTTACCGGAACACGGACTCGTCTCCGGCTACGGGCTCCGGACCGCGTGCATCCGCGTCCATCGAACCCGATTGGGCGCCGGTCTTGGAGTTCAGCTTCGCGGACATCTTCCAGCACTCACCTTTTGGCGACATGTTAAACTCATTGAAGTCCCTCTCCTTCTCGGGGGGCTCTCGGCCGAACTATGTCCGTCTTGGGTGGGAAGCGGAGGACGAAGAGCTTTGTTCCCCACCCACCACCCACATCATTGCCACTACCGAGGATTTAATCGACACGCTCGATTACGGCTTCGAATACATCGATGATATGGACAATGATGCCGAAGAAGAGGAGGCACAAAAACCACCACCTTTAGGGTAGTGGACAGCTACATCATCATACTATATATACATGGTGGACACACCAAAGGAGAACGAGGACGACAGTGATAATAGCATGCCTGTCGATGAACCTCCTAAACGTCGGCGTCCCAAACGCTGACCTCGATCCGGCAAAAGGAAAAATAGCAACATTGTCACGGACGATGATGGTGATTTGAACCAAGCCGAAGACCCCGCAGACGTAGCATTGGAGCAAGGCATGCAAGAGGACATTGAACATAGTCCGGAGATGCTGTCCGAACACAGCAACGCTGAAGATAGCAATTACCAACCTGTCTTTGAAGAGGAGATCAGCATGGGCGACGACGAGTTCGTCATCCTAGAAGAACCATTAGTACAAGAACGCCTCCACCAAAGGCTTATCGCCACTTCAAGGAGCCTGACAGATGGAACGAAGTGCTAGACGCTGAGGAAAAATACGGCGGTAATCGCCAAACAAAGAGCTATCCTAAACGTAAGCTGCTGCCTGAATTCGACGACGAGGCTATCGCGCCTATACCGGCGAAAAACAATACGGCCGACTGGCCGGACCGACCACTTAGCAGTCGCGATAGAGCGGCTAGCAATGCCGTACACAAGCCTGCGCCCCCTCCCCGCAAAGGAAGGAAGGCTGCATCCCAGGACCAAAACCACGATCTACGTGAGGACCTGGAAAAAAAAGATGGCAAAACTAGGTCCATCTATGGATCTAGGGAACGCACTCCTACACGGGATCACTATTATCAAACAAAACATGTCGGCCATTTACCATCTTGGAACCAACGCCGAACATTACAACCGTTGGACTCAATCCACGACACAGCCAGATACAGGGGTGCCATACACCCCATGTGCTTCACCGATGAGGTGCTGGAACATGATTTTCCAGAAGGATTAAAACCTATAAACATCGAGGCATATGATGGAACGACGGACCCTGTGGTTTGGGTAGAAGACTTTATTCTTCACATCCACATGGCTCGCAGAGATGATCTCCACGCCATTAAATATTTACCCCTCAAGCTAAAAGGACCAGCTCGGCACTGGCTGAAAAGCCTCCCCAAAAACTCCATCGGAAGCTGGGAAGAACTTGAGGATGCTTTCCGGACCAATTTCCAAGAGACCTATGTCCTGCCTCCGGATGCAGACGATCTAAGTCACATAATCCAACAACCCGGAGAATCAGCCTATAAGCTTTGGAACATGTTTCTCACTAAGAAGAACCAAATTGTCGACTGTCCGGACGCCGAAGCCTTAGCGGCCTTCAAACACAGTGTCCGTGACGAATGGCTGGCCAGACACCTCGGCCAGGAAAAGCCAAGGACAGTGGCCACCTTAACTACACAAATGACCCGCTTTTGCACGGGCGAAGATAGTTGGTTAGCCCGTAGCAGCACCAGTGATCCCGGCACCTCTCAGGTCAGGGATGGTAATGGAAAACCACGACGTAATAAAAACAAACGTCGGAACAATGAAGAAAGCCCAGACAGTACAGCGGTAAACGCCGGATTCAGGGGCTCAAGACCTGGTCAACGGAAGAAGCCATTTAAAGGCAACAAGGACAGTACATCCAACCTGGACAAATCCTAGACAGGCCATGCCAGATCCACGGCACTCCCGATAAACCATCCAATCATACCAACAGAGGATGTTGGGTCTTCAAGTAGGCCGGCAAACTCAACGTCGAACACAAAGGGAAGGGACCTCAAAGAGAAGACGAGGATGAACCTCGCCAGCCGAACACGGGGGGACAGAAGAAATTCCCACCGGAGATCAAAACAGTGAACATGATCTACGTCACTCATATCCCAAAGTGGGAGCGCAAGCGCGCACTCTGCCATGTCTACGCCGTCGAGCCCGTCGCCCCCAAGTTCAACCCATGGTTGGCCTATCCGATCACCTTTGATCGCAGGGATCACCCAACTAGTATTCTTCATGGAGGTTCGGCTGCCCTAGTGCTCAACCCAATAATCAACGGATACCACCTCACTCGAGTCCTTATGGATGGCGGCAGCAGCCTCAGTCTGATATATCAGGACACTGTCCGCAAGACGGGATAGACCCATCAAGAATCAAACCAAGCAGCACTACCTTTAAAGGAGTTATACCGGGCATGGAAGCCCGCTGCACGGGCTCTCTAACATTGGATGTTGTGTTCGGCTCTCCGGACAACTTTCGAAGCGAAGAACTAATCTTCGACATTGCTCCATTCCAAAGCGGCTATCATGCACTACTCGAAAGAACGGCCTTTGCCTGTTTTAATGCAGTCCCGCATTATGCTTATCTAAAACTCAAAATGCCTGGACCCCGTGGCGTCATTACTATCAGTGGAAATATGGAGCGCTCTCTTTGAACAGAGGAATACATGGTGGCTCTAGCAGTCGGAGCACAAAACGGCCTATTCAGGCCGAACAACTCATCGGTCGTTAAGACCGCAGACACAACTAAACGTGTCCGGCGCACACCTCAGTGCGGCAGCTCAGATAAACCTGAGCTCGATTAGCAATTACGCCCCCATCGACTGCCCCATAAGGAGATATACTCAAAATTCCTTGGGTGGCTTCGGGGGCACTCTGCACACAAAAGGTCCATAGTCCGGCTTGACCCTATTCGGACCCTGGAATTTATCCTTCACGGTTCATTAAAACGAACCAGCTTTACTCACGGCCACACCAGATTCTTTTACCTGGTCTTCCTTTTTTTCTTTTTTTCTTTTTTTTACAAATGGCCATCATACTATACCCTTCAAGGACAATTCCCAACGGAGACAAAGGCGCAGATGTGTAGCAGGGCCCCTCATTAAGGTTTCCTAAGACCCTGTGTAAACCTTTTTTATCTCTTGTTGTTTTATAATTTCCTAGCATGTAAAATGTCCAAGAAAGATACCGGCATTACCTGTAAACTTACGGCTCACCATACTAAAGTGGATGTTATAGAAGCAGCCCGGTTCGTATTGTGTTTTGAGATTTATGCTCTCATCACCTGTGCTCTTTCCCCACATCGGATTGCCACACATGCCTTGATACCATGGGTTTATCACCAGGGGTTGTATTCATCCCGGTGTATATTGTAAAGTCCGAACACCTATAGGCAGTGTTTGGCGTCGTGAGTTTGGCCTTATATGCATCAGCTCCGAATCATGTCTTTGGTTAATAGTTGGGTTGCCCGGCTCATGTGCTTACTACCTTATGTTCCGCTATATCGGCTAGGGTAGTAAAGGGAGAACTACTGCGATTGTGTCCCGGCTAGCCCGGATGAGCCCTCAGAAGAGAAACCTGAAAACTGACTGTCATGATGCGGCGAGATCTGGTCAACCACTCGATGACTCATTGGAATCTTCGTGATTCCCTCCGTGTTAAATGAAGGACCGTCCTTCTGGTCACGTATGTACATGCACCGTATTCGGATAACCGCGGACATACCAGGGGCTATATAGTAGCCCAACCATCAAACTCCTCTGGCTAAGTGAAAGTGTTAAAGCTCTATAGTCCGATTTCCTAGTTCGCCGCACTAACACCTCCTTAACGGACGAAGACATTGAGTCAAGTGTGATCAAGTGCTTTTTCGAACACCCCCACATTATACGCAAGGGGCTGAAGCCGACGACTTCAAACTTTCAGATTGTATAAATAAAAAAACCGAAATAACTATCCGGAATGGGTTCAGTTGGCCACAGCTGGGTTATGGCGTCCTTCATGGCAGTGTCGGACATCCGGTGGAGCTCGGCCCATTGCGCCATCTGTTCGTTCAACAATGGATGCTTCGGCGTATCAAATTGCGACCAAAACAGCTTTTCCGTCGCATGTCCTTCTTGCTCGTGGAAAAACTGATTCGCATCGGCAGCACTCTTCGGTAGGACCATAAAGGGGTCCGGAGAACTCCACCGTTGATTCAGCGGTGCATACTTTGGATCGCTAAACTTAGTTTGCACTAAAAAGGGCTTACCAGCCGCGATCTCCCCAGCTTTTCGGATCTCCTCCCGAGCCGCTCTATACTCAAACCGGGCTTCTTTCGCCTCTTGTAATGCCTTGTCCAGATCGGCCGCTTTGGCTTTGTTATCTCTCTCAAGATCTTGGCATCGGCTAGTGGCATTCTTCAACTCAAGTGCCATGGTAGATATCCTCTCCTCGCACTGACGCCAAGCGGTCTGATCTACTTTCAATTTGGCGGCTGTCTTTTTGGCAGACGCATTACTCATCCTCGCTTGCTCCTTGGCCCGAGCAAGTTCCGCCCGAAGGGTCTCCACTGCGGTGGCACTATCTGCAGTCATGCATATACAATTTTTCAGTATCACGCTCATTTCACAATACTAGCATGCACTGAGGCCCCAGAGACATACCTTGCGCCTCGTCGAGCCGCCTGTTCATAAGCGTGATATCATCATCCGCCACATCAACTTTCTGCTTCAAATGTGCTACCTCGATAGCTTGGGCAGTCCTCACGGATGTAACAACCTATGTTTCAATTAGTCATATCATTTCCTGGGCATATATTTTTGATCCTCTGATCGCATTCCTTTGGATGTCAACCAGAGTCTCAGGGGCTATAATCTATACACAGGTGCATTTCGCACCTACAATGTTATTGAAATTACACTACGTACCTCGAAGCCTCTTCGTGGGCTAGAAAAGGCTTCATTCAATCCGCTTTTCGCAGACTGAACTCTTTCCAACATCATACCCATCAAGGTACGATGTTCCTCTAAGACAGAGGCATGTTGCAAAATGTCCATCAATGCATCCGGCGTCCCTTGGACATCTATTAGTCCGGGACTTTTGTTGTTCCCTGTAGGGGCTGCACACCCGGACCATGGCGGCCAAAGTATTACCTTTTGCCCTGGTCCTCACTGTCCCTTGCACCACTTGCAAATCAGGAAGGATCCTCCAGGACGACACCTCCGCGTCGTCTGCCTCATCAGGTAGGGAGATCTGTGGAGGCGTCTCGCTCTCCATCATCTCCGGAAGTTGATCCCCCGAAGAGGAGGACTGTTGAGGAGGGCTACGTGCCGGATTGCAAACATGAGTTTAAAATATTACCCTTATAGCCGGGAAAGAACGGGACATGTTTAAAATACCTGGATTCACTTACGATGCGGCTGAGGGCCTATCTTTGCGGGGTGACTGCGTGTCAGTATCTTTGGGAAGTGGAGCTGAACACTTGATTCTCTCCGCCTTCTGTAGCTAGCCCTGGCCGGATAGAGTTTTATCAGTGCATTGTCATGGATAATTTGACTAAATCGTGTTCGAGGATCGAGTACTTACTGGAGTATCTGGATGGTTCCAGTCAAGACCGACGTCTTCTGTAGTATCCGGCCACTGTTTTCATGCGCTGAAGAACAATTTCCACATCTCTCTGAGCATCGTGCCAGAGAGGTGATGAAGAGTCCGTGGACCTTCCGGATTAAATTCCCACATGCGGAGAGGGCGTCGCTGATAGGGTAGGATCCGGCGGACTAGCATTACTTGGATTACATCGATGAGGCCGGCGTCCTTCTCAATGAGGCTCTAGATGCGGCTTTGTAGTGTCCGCACTTCATCTCTTTATCCCCAATTTAGCTTGTTAATCAACGATGTGAGCTATGGCGGAGGGCCGGACCGAAACGCGGGAGCAGCTACCTGCTTTGTACCGTAGGATTCGGTGATGTAAAACCACTCCTGTTGCCATAAATCAGAAGATTCTACGAAGGAGCCCTTTGGCCAAGTGAGGTTGATAAGCTTGCTTATTGAAGCGCCTCCGCACTCCACCTGTTTCCCGTCCATTACCTTCGGTTTCACGTTAAAGGTCTTAAGCCATAAGGCGAAGTGTGGGGAAATACGGAGGAAGGCCTCGCATGTGGTGATGAACGCCGAGATGTGGAGGAAGGAGTCCGGGGCTAGATCATGGAAATCTAGCACGTAATAAAACATGACTGATACGTCTCTGTCATATCTACTTTTCCAAACACTTTTGCCCTTGTTTTGGACTCTAACTTGCATGATTTGAATGAAACTAACCCGGATTGACGCTGTTTTCAACAGAACTGTCATGGTGTTATTTTTGGTGCAGAAATAAAAGTTCTCGGAATGACCTGAAAACCCACGGAGCAACTTTTCAAAATTAATAAAAAATACTGCCGAAAGAAATAGTGTCAGGGGGCCCACACCCTATCCACGAGGGTGGGGGCGTGCCCCCTCCCCCTGGGCGCGCCCCCTGCCTCGTGGGCCCCCTGGACATCCACCAACCTCAACTCCAACTCCATATATTTTCTTTCGCGGAGAAAAAAATCAGAGAGAAAGTTTCATCACGTTTTATGATATGGAGCCGCCGCCAAGCCCTAATCTCTCCCAAGAGGGCTGATCTGGAGTCCGTTCGGGGCTCTGGAGAGGGGGATTCATCGCCGTCGTCATCATCAACCATCCTCCATCACCAATTTCATGATGCTCACCGCCGTGCGTGAGTAATTCCATCGTAGGCTTGCTGGACGGTGATGGGTTGGATGAGATTTACCATGTAATCGAGTTAGTTTTGTTAGGGTTTAATCCCTAGTATCCATTATGTTCTAAGATTGATGTTCCTATGACATTGCTATGCTTAATGTTTGTCACTAGGGCCCGAGTGCCATGATTTTAGATCTGAACCTATTATGTTTTCATGAATATATGTGAGTTCTTGATCCTATCTTGCAAGTCTATAGTCACCTATTATGTGTTATGACCCGACCACCCCGAAGTGACAATAATCGGGATACTTCTCGGTGATGACCGTAGTTTGAGGAGTTCATGTATTCACTAAGTGCTAATGCTTTGGTCCGGTACTCTATTAAAAGGAGGCCTTAATATCCCTTAGTTTCCATTAGGACCCCGCTGCCACGGGGAGGGTAGGACAAAAGATGTCATGCAAGTTCTTTTCCATAAGCATGTATGACTATATTCGGAATACATGCCTACATTACATTGATGAACTGGAGCTAGTTCTGTTTCACCCTATGTTATAACTATTACATGAGGAATCGCATCCGACATAATTATCCATCACTGATCCAATGCCTACGAGCTTTTCACATATTGTGCTTTTCTTATTTACTTTACCGTTGCTACTGTTACAATTACTACAAAACTGCTACCGTTACCTTTGCCACTGTTATCGTTACTTCCATACTATCTTGCTACTAAATGATTTGCTGCAGATACTAAGTTATCCAGGTGTGGTTGAATTGACAAATCAACTGCTAATACTTAAGAATATTATTTGGCTCCCCTTGTGTCGAATCAATAAATTTGGGTTGAATACTCTAACCTCGAAAACTGTTGTGATCCCCTATACTTGTGGGTTATCGAGACTATTTTCTGGCGCTGTTGCCGGGGAGCATAGCTCTATTCTTTGAGTCACTTGGGATTTATATCTGCTGGTCACTATGAGGAACTTGAAAGATGAAAGAACAAAGATTTTCCCGTCAACTACGAGGGGAGGTAAGGAACTACCATCTAGCTCTGCACTAGATTCTCCTTCTGTTTTGAGTAAACTTGCGACACCTAAACCTGCTACTGCTATGAATTCTGATATATCACATGTTATTGACAATGCCACTTCTGCTATGCATGATACTTATGATGAAACTACTTCTGTGCTTGATACTACTTTGCCATTAGGTGAATTTCTTGATGAACAACTTAGTAGGGCTAGAGAGAATGAAATTATTGAAGATGAAATTATTGAAGATAGTGATGATGAAGGATCTCCCCCTAAGTATGAATTGCCTGTTGTTCCTGAGGGTTATGCTATGGATGAAGAAACTACTAGAGCTATCCTTGCTTGCAATGATAGATCTGATCTTAAGAAGTTATTAGCTAAATGGAAACAGAAATCTCTAAATGCTAGAATGAAATATGACCCTGCTTTTGCTACTTCACCTATCTTTGTTACTGATAAGGATTATGAATTCTCTGTCAATCCTGAGATAATTACTTTGGTTGAATCTGATCCTTTTTATGGCAATGAATCTGAAACTGTTGTGGCACATCTTACTAAGCTAAATGATATAGCCACCCTATTCACTAAAGATGAGAAGTCTCGCTACTATTATATCCTTAAGATATTTCCGTTCTCATTAAAGGGTGATGCTAAAACTTGGTTTAATTCTCTTGATCCAGGTTGTGCGTGTAGTCCCCAGGATATGATTTATTATTTCTCTACTAAATATTTCCCTGCTCATAAGAAACAAGCTGCCTCAAGGGAAATATATAATTTTGCGCAAATTGAAGAAGAGAGTCTCCCACAAGCTTGGGGGAGGCTTCTCCGATTACTTAATGCTTTGCCTGATCACCCTCTTAAGAAAAATGAAATACTTGATATCTTTTATAATGGACTGACTGATGCTTCCAAGGACCACTTGGATAGTTGTGCTGGTTGTGTTTTCAGGGAAAGAACAGTCGATCAAGTTGGTACTATTGAATAATATGTTGACTAATGAAAATAATTGGACTCTTCCCGAGCCAATTCCTAAGCCAACTCCTAAACCAACTCCGAAGAAGAGAGGTGTTCTATTTCTCAGTCCTGAAGATATGCAAGAGGCAAAGAAATATATGAAAGAAAAAGGTATTAAAGCTGAAGATGTTAAGAATTTACCTCCTATTGAAGAAATACATGGTCTTAATATACCACCTATTGAAGAAATACATTGTCCTGATAAGCTGACACAGGTAGTAAAGGTAAATTCTCTCTATAGATATGATAAAGTTGAAATCCCCTCTATTAAGTTTCCTAGCCAATGTTTAGATGAATTTGATGACTTTATGGCTAGACAAGAAAATTTCAATGCTTATGTTGGTAGAGAATTAAAGAGTAATGCTTACATGATTGGACGCTTGAGTGATTATATGGCTAGAGTTAAAGGTGAATAAACTCATTAGTAAATATGCTTCTATGGTTACCACTCGAGCAGAACAAGTACTTAAAGCTCAAAGTGATTTGCTCGATAAATTAAATAATAAACATGAAAAGATCGAGAAGAGATGTCTAGAGGGGGATGAATAGACTCTAAGTAAGAAAAGTTGCAGTTTTTAATATCTTTAAGTTGAAGTGGAGTTTTGTCACAAGTTTTAACATTCACAATACATATCAAGCAAGCATGACAAGAGTATATGAGCAGCGAAGTAAAGCATGAAAATTGCAAGAATGTAAAGGGATGGGATTGGAGTGTGCAAACGCAATTTGGAGACATAGAGATTTTTTATCCGTGGTTCCGATAGGTGGTGCTATCATACATCCACGTTGATGGAGACTTCAACCCACAAAGGGTAACGGTTGCACGAGTCCACGGAGGACTCCATCCACGAAGGATCCACGAAAAAGCAACATGTCTATCCCACCATGGCCGTCGCCCACGAAGGACTTGCCTCACTCGGGTAGATCTTCATGAAGTAGGCAACCTCCTTGCCCTTACAAACTCCTTGGTTCAACTCCACAATCTTGACGAAGGATCCCAAGTGACACCTAACCAATCTAGGAGACACCACTCTCCAAGAGGTAACAAATGGTGTGTTTATGATGAACTCCTTCCTCTTGTGCTTCAAATGATAGTCTCCCCAACACTCAACTCTCTCTCACAGGATTTGGATTTGGTGGAAATAAGATTTGAGTGGAAAGCAACTTGGGGAAGGCTAGAGATCAAGATTTATGTGGTTGGAATGGAATATCTTGACCTCAACACAAGTGTAGGTGGTTCTCTCTCAGAAAATTTATGTTGGAAGTGTAGGCATGTTCTGATGGCTCTCTCCACGAATGAAGAGTGGGTGGAGGGTTATATATAGCCTACACACAAAATCTAACCGTTACACACAATTTACCAAACTTGGTGGGACCAAATTGTGAATCTCGGTCAAACTGATTTAGTTCATAATGTGACCGTTAGGCATTTCGGTGGGACCGATATGATCAACTCGGTAGGACCGGTGTGCTAGGGTTAGGGTAAAGCCTCAACTCAGTTTGACTGATTACAAAAACTCGGTGGGACCGATTTGGGTAATGAGCAAAACAGAGAGTTGGCCAGGCAAACTCGGTGGGACAGATTGCATACCTCGGTGGGACCAAAATTATTGCAATAGGCAACAGAGAGTTTGCAAGCCCATCTCGGTGAGACTGAGATCCCATCGGTGAGACTGACTTGATTAGGGTTTCTGGCAGTGGCTATGTCAAGAGAACTTGGTGGCGCCGGATAGAAAGATTCGGTGGGGCCGAGTTTGACTTTTGGTTTGGGACATATGTGGATGTGAGAAAGTGGTTGAGGGCTTTGGAGCATATCACTAAGCACTTTGAGCAAGCAAGCCATTAAGCAACACCTTATCCCCTATTTATAGTATTGGCATTCCTATGGACTCAATGTGATCTTGGATCACTAAAAGTAAAATGTAGAGTCTTGTGCTTTGAGCTTGAGCCAATCCTTTGTCCTTAACATCTTGAAGGGGTTCCACATCCTCTAGTCCATGCCACTCCATTGTTGAACTTATCTGAAACATACTAGGTAAGAGTATTAGATATGTAGACATTAATTACCAAAATCACCCAGGGAGCACTTGTGCTTTCAAAACATGACTTTGTTAGAGTGGCTACTAGAACTGGTAAAATGACTCAGGAACCTTTGTATCCTGAAGGCCACCCTAAGAGAATTGAGCAAGATTCTCAGAGAAATAATTTAGATGCACCTAGTCCTTCTAAAAAAAAGAAAAAGAAAAATGATAGGACTTTGCATGCTTCTAGTGGACCTGTTGTAGACACACCTGAGAATCCCAATGATATTTTTCTGATGCTGAAACACAATCAAGTGATGAACATGAACCTAGTGATAATGTTAATGATAATGTTCATGTTGATGCTCAATCTAGCAATAATAATGATGTAGAGATTGAACCTGTTGTTGATCTTGATAACCCAAAATCAAAGAATCAACATTATGATAAGAGAGATTTTGTTGCTAGGAAGCACGGTAAAGAAAGAGAACCATGGGTTCAGAAACCCATGCCTTTTCCTCCTAAGCCATCCAAGAAAAAGGATGATGAGGATTTTGAGCGCTTTGCTGAAATGATTAGACCTATCTTCTTATGTATGTGCTTAATTGATATGCTTAAAGTTAATTCTTATGCTAAATACTTGAAAGATATCATCACAAATAAAAGAAAGATACCGGAAGCTGAAATTTCCACCATGCTTGCTAATTATACTTTTAAAGGTGGAATACCTAAGAAACTTGGAGATCCAGGGGTACCAACTATACCATGCTCCATTAAAAGAAACTATGTTAAAACTGCTTTATGTGATCTTGGAGCCGATGTTAGTGTTATGCCTCTCTCTTTATATCATAGACTTGAATTGAATAAGTTGACACCTACTGAAATATCTTTGCAAATGGCCGACAAATCAACTGCTATACCTGTCAGTATTTGTGAGGATGTGCCTATTGTGGTTGCAAATGTCACTATCTTAACGGACTTTCTTATTCTTGATATTCCCGAGGACGATAGTATGTCGATTATCCTTGGTAGACCCTTTTTGAATACTGCAGGGGCTGTTATTGATTGCAACAAAGCAATGTCACTTTTCATGTTAATGGTAATGAGCATATGGTACACTTTCAGAGGAAACTACCTCAAGTTCATAACATCAATTCTACTGGAAAAATTCCAACTATTATTATTGGAGGTTTTGAATTTCCTCTTCCTACTGTCAAGAAGAAATATGATATTCTTATTATTGGGCATGTTCATATCCCCGTTGAGGTAACCTAGTGTTATTCGAAATTTCTCCGGTTCCATGTTAGTCGGAATGAGTTTGTTAATAAGACTTGATCAACCTTGTTAGTGGATTCCTTTTGATGAGCATGAGATGGATGAAACTAGAAGACACAACCTTTTGTACCCTCCTTTTACTTTCTGTTATTTAGAATAAATAAAGCAAAAATAGTATTTTCTGTCTGTTTTCTGAATTATCCATGCAATAAAAATATCCCGAAAATAAAGGTTCTCCAAATTCCCTGCCAATTTAGTATGATTTTTTCTGGAATATTTGAGAATATTTGGCACTGAGAACACAGAAGGGGGAGCTGGCACCTGGCCACGAGGGTCCAGGGTGCGCCCCCTGCCTCGTGGGCCCACGGTGGCCCCCCTCCACTTATTCCTGCACCCACACACTTCATCTTCCTCCCCAAAAAAATCACCATCCAGCTCAAGCACGAGTTCTAGCACATTTTGCTGTGATTTTCGATCTCCTTGCTCAAAGCTCCATTCACAAAACTGCTTTGGGAGATTGTTCCTTGGTATGTGACTCCTCCAATGGTCCAATTAGTTTTTGTTCTAGTACTTTATTCATTGCAAATTTTTGCTGCCTAGGTGACCCTGTTCTTGAGCTTGCATGTCAAATTTATGAGGTCCCAAGTAATTCTAATGCATGATATAGGCTCTAGGCGCTTGTGGGAGTAGTTGCTATCAATTTTATTGACTTTGACTCACTTTTATTTTGAGTTACTAAAATTTCAGAAATTTTTCAGAGGAAGAAATATGTCTAGGAAAATGTACCAAGGTGGTTCTTCAAGAAAGCAAGCACCCAGGCGCGCAATGCGTGAGCAAGACGATGAACCACCAAGGGAAGCTGATGCGCGGCCTTGTGAATGTCCGTCAGAAGAGTTTATGGTCAATGCAGGCATCAAGGATGAATTTGATGCATATGTGCGTAATGCCGATCTTGAGGACTTCATGCAAGATAAGTGTCCTCAGTACAACTATTTGACTGATTCATTCGTGAGAAGGTTTAAATTTTCATCTTCGCCTAATTCTCAAAGTGTCCTGTTTGATATTTATGATCAATCATATACCATGGACCTAGAAGATTTTACTACTTCTTGCAAACTCCCTCAGTGGGGCAATGTTAACGAACCCCGTAAATCTGAATATAAAGACTTTCTTGCTAGTATCACTTTGGGAGAATCTAGAGATATAGCACAAGCTACCACAGGGAGCATTCATTTTCCTGCTATACATTATTTTGCTCTCTTCATTGGTAGATGCATTAACGGTAAAGGTGAAGCATGTCACATGTGTGTTCCTCATCTTTGTATCCTCAAGGGTGCTGTATTAGGTAATAAAGATTACAACTTGGGTGCAATTGTTGCACGTAGGTTGCATAACAATGGTTTAGTTGGAGATTTGTTTGGAGGGATTTATGTGACCCGTGTGGCTAATTATCTGGGTATACATGTACATGAGGATGATAGGGAGTTGCCTCCCGCTTATTTAGATTATAATGCTATGGTCAGTCATCATTTTCTTGAGAGGAATGAACAATTCCTCCAGTATCGACTAATCTTTGACAGATGTCGCGCTGTCCATGTTACTCTCCCTGCTCCTGCCCTTTTTGTTTATCAGGTAAAAGGAAGATTTGTTATCACCAGGGAGGAGGCAAATGAGTACGAGAGGAGGACGGAGGCAGCTCGCCGCCATGCCGCATCTCAGGAGGCATTGGCTGTTGCATCTCAGTATGACCCCAGTTACAACTTCGAATATCAGTCAGGCTACCCATGGCCATAGACCAACTTAGGCCAAAAGCCTAAGCTTAGGGGAGTACGTATTTCTCACCGACATTATATTCATGTTCACACACTCACGCTAGTTGTCAGTGCTCTTACTTTTTCATTGTACTATCCA
This sequence comes from Triticum dicoccoides, assembly GCF_002162155.2. Taxonomy (NCBI): domain Eukaryota; kingdom Viridiplantae; phylum Streptophyta; class Magnoliopsida; order Poales; family Poaceae; genus Triticum; species Triticum dicoccoides. Next base: position 255,057,968 of record NC_041393.1, read on the forward strand.
TGCTAGTTTAATTTCTTTTTCTAGCTTTCTTCTTGTGTGTTTGAAAAACCTTAAGAAAAACCCAAAATACTAGTTAGTTTAATTTCCATGCTTGTAATAGTAATTACAAAGAAAACCCAAAAAGATTTCTCGTTTCTTCTTTTGCTTGTTGGGAGCTTTACCGTGTAAATAGTTTTATTTCTTTTCTTTCCTTTGGGGGTTGAGAGGAGAAGACCATAATGAAAATGTTTAGTGGCTCTAATATGCCTGATTGTTGATTTAACCAAGAGCCCATATTACCTTGTCTTCTCCCTTGAGTTGAATGCTTGCAGATTCCAGCTTAGTCCAATGCACGTGCACTATTATCATTATACACACCGTTCGGTCGTGCAAGTGAAAGGCAATAATGACGATATATGATGGACTGATTGAGATGAGAAAAGCTGGTATGAACTCAACCTCTCTTGTTTTTGTAAGTATGATGAGTTCATCATTCCTGATTCAGCTAATTATGAATAAACATGTTTGCAATGACAATTATAGATTATAGTTTCTTATGCCATGCTTAATTAGCTATGAGTTTATAATGGTTTACCTTACGTGCCAACATGCTATTAAAATGGTTGTGATGTGGTATGATAGGGTGGTATCCTCCTTTGAATGAATTGAGTGACTCGACTTGGCACGTATTCACGCATGTAGTTGAAACAAAATCAACATAGCCTTCACGATATTTATTTTCATGGTGGATTATATCCTACTCATGCTTGCACTCAGTGTTGATTAATTATAATGCATGTTCATGACTGTTGTCGCTCTCTCAGTTGGTCGCTTCCCAGTCTTTTGCTAGCCTTCACCTGTACTAAGCGGGAATACTGCTTGTGCATCCAAACTCTATAAACCCCAAAGTTATTCCATATGAGTCCGCCATACCTTCCTATATGCGGTATTTACCTGCTGTTCCAAGTAAATTTGTATGTGCCAAACTCCAAACTTTCAAATGAAATTCGTTTTTGTATGCTCGAGCAGCTCATGTATCAACTAGGGCTGTATGTATCTTCCATGCTAGTTGGGTTATTCTCAAGAGGAGTGGACTCCACTCCTCATTCACGAGAAAATGGCTGGTAACCGGGATGCCGAGTCCCATGATCAAAAAGATCAAATCAAATCAAAATAATTAAACAAAACTCCCCCATGATTGTTGCTAGTTGGAGGCACCCGTTGTTTTGGGCAAGCCATGGATTGATGCTTGTTGGTGGTGGGGGAGTATAAACTTTACCATTCTATTTGGGAACCGCCTATAATGTTCATAGCATGGAAGATATCGAGATCTCATAGTTGTTGCGTTGACAGTGAAAGTATACCGCTCAAAATGATATTTATCTCTATTTTAAAATCGAGCTCTTGCACCTCTACAAATCCCTGCTTCCCTCTGCGAAGGGCCTATCTATTTACTTTTATGTTGAGTCATCACCCTCTTATTAAATAGCACCCGATGGAGAGCACCGCTATCATTGGCATGCATTACTATTAGTTTATATTGGGTATGACTTGACTGGATCTTTTTTACCATGAATTACAATGTTTAGTCAGTCCTTGATCTTAAAGGTGCTCTACATTTATGTTTTGCGGTCTCAGAAAGGGCTAGCGAGATACCATCTTGTCATATCATATTATGATTGTTTTGAGAAAGTGTTGTCATCCGAGTTATATTATTATTGCCCGCTAGTTGATTATGCCATTGATATGAGTAAACATGAGACCTAAGTGTTATTGTGAATATGGTTAGTTCATAATCTTTGCTGAAAACTTGAATGCTGGCTTTACATATTTGCAACAACAAGAGCAAACCGAGTTTGTAAAAGTTTTTCTTTATCACTTTCAGTTTATCAACTGAATTGCTTGAGGAGAAGCAAAGGTTTAAGCTTGGGGGAGTTGATACGTATTCGTCGTATCTACTTTTCCAAACACTTTTGCCCTTGTTTTGGACTCTAACTTGCATGATTTGAATGAAACTAACCCGGACTGACGCTGTTTTCAGCAGAACTGTCATGGTATTATTTTTGGTGCAGAAATAAAAGTTCTTGGAATGACCTGAAAATCCACGTAGCAAGTTTTCAGAATTAATAAAAAATACTGGCGAAAGAAATAGTGTCAGGGGGCCCACACCCTGTCCACGAGGGTGGGGCGCGCCCCCTCCCCCTGGGCGCACCCCCTGCCTCGTGGGCACCCTGGACATCCACCGACCTCAACTCCAACTCCATATATTTGATTTTGCGGAGAAAACAATCAGAGAGAAAGTTTCATCGTGTTTACGATACGGAGCCGCCGCCAAGCCCTAATCTCTCTCGGGAGGGCTGATCTGGAGTCCATTTGGGGTTCCGGAGAGGAGGATTCGTCGTCATCGTCATCATCATCAACCATCCTCCATCACCAATTTCATGATGCTCACCTCCGTGCGTGAGTAATTCCATCATAAGCTTGCTGGACGGTGATGGGTTGGATGAGATTTACCATGTAATCAAGTTAGTTTTGTTAGGGCTTGATCCCTAGTATCCAGTATGTTCTGAGATTGATGTTGCTATGACTTTGCTATGCTTAATGCTTGTCACTAGGGCCCGAGTGCCATGATTTCAGATCTGAACCTATTATGTTTTCATGAATATATGTGAGTTCTTGATCTAATCTTGCAAGTCTATAGTCACCTATTATGTGTTATGATCCGACAACCCCGAAGTGACAATAATCGGGATAATTCTCGGCGATGACCGTAGTTTGAGGAGTTCATGTATTCACTAAGTGTTAATGCTTTGGTCTAGTACTCTATTAAAAGGAGGCCTTAATATCCCTTAGTTTCCGTTAGGACCCCGCTGCCACGGGAGGGTAGGACAAAAGATGTAATGCAAGTTCTTTTCCATAAGCACGTATGACTATATTCGGAATACATGCCTACATTGCATTGATGAGTTGGTGCTAGTTCTGTGTCACCCTATGTTATAACTATTACATGAGGAATCGCATCCGACATAATTATCTGTCACTGATCCAATGCCTACGAGCTTTTCACATATTGTGCTTTGCTTATTTACTTTACCGTTGCTACTGTTACAATTACTACAAAACTGCTACCGTTACCTTTGCCACTGTTATCGTTACTTCCACACTATCTTGCTACTAAATACTTTGCTGCAGATACTAAGTTATCCAGGTGTGGTTGAATTGACAACTCAACTGCTAATACTTGAGAATATTCTTTGGCTCCCCTTGTGTCGAATCAATAAATTTGGGTTGAATACTCTACCCTCAAAAACTGTTGCGATCCCCTATACTTGTGGGTTATCAATGATCCTTCGAACAAAGGGGTGGAGAGCAAACCCAAGCCCTTGAAGGAATTGGTAGATAAACATGACCCTCTCATTGAATCTGGGAGTAGAAATAACCTGCCCTTGAGCAGGAAACATGTGGTAGATTTCCGCAGTCAAGTATCTTGCCTCCCTGAGCTTCGAGATGTCTTCCTCTGTGACAGAAGAGGCCATCTATCGGCCATGAAGGTCGGGTCCGAACATGGCTGGAAGCTCGAAGCAACTGGATTGACCCTTGGGTGTTGGAACTTGAGGTGGGGGTGAAGGAAAGAACTAGCATGGAAGGAAAAAGGACAGACCTTAACCCCTTTATAAAGGCGATGAATATCAAGCATCCCCTCTGTGGCCTTAAAACATGCCTATTCCCAAGGAAACGCCAACAGAACGGTTGGGTTACCCACGCCTGTGTTGATGAAAATCCCGCGATAAGAGGACACGATCTCTGTTTTGATAAGATGTGCCAATAAAAACTGCCTCTCGGGACATGGAGTGGTAGGTTAGGAAACGATTCAAAATAAATGGTTGGGTGATGACGTAATGTCGTGTGATACGTCTCCAACGTATCTACTTTTCCAAACACTTTTGCCCTTGTTTTGGACTCTAACTTGCATGATTTGAATGAAACTAACCCGGACTGACGTTGTTTTCAGCAGAACAACCATGATGTTGTTTTATGTGTAGAAAAGAAAAGTTCCCGGAATGTCCTGAAAATCCACGGAGGCACTTTTTGGAATTAATAAGAATTTTTGGGTGAAAGAAATATACTAGGGGGCCCAGGGCCTGTCCGCGAGACAGGGGGCGCGCTCCCCCCTCTAGGGCGCCCCATATCTCGTGGGCCCCCTGGACCTCCACCGACCTCAATTCCAACTCCATATATTCACGTTCGGGGAGAGAAAAATCAGAGAGAAAGTTTCATCACGTTTTACAACACGGAGCTACCGCCAAGCCCTAATCTCTCTCGGGAGGGCTGATCTAGAGTCCGTTCGGGGCTCCGGAGAGGGGGATTCGTCGCTGTCGTCATCATCAACCATCCTCCATCACCAATTTCATGATGTTCACCGCCGTGTGTGAGTAATTCCATCGTAGGCTTGCTGGACGGTGATGGGTTGGATGAGATTTACCATGTAATCAAGTTAGTTTTGTGAGGGTTTGATCCCTAGTATCCACTATGTTCTAAGATTGATGTTGCTATGACTTTGCTATGTTTGATGCTTGTCACTAGGGCCCGAGTGCCATGATTTCAGATCTGAACCTATTATGTTTTCATGAATATATGTGTGTTCTTGATCCTATCTCGCAAGTCTATAGTCACCTATTATGTGTTATGATCCAACAACCCCGAAGTGACAATAATCGGGATACTTCTCGGTGATGACTGTAGTTTGAGGAGTTCATGTATTCACTATGTGCTAATGCTTTGTTCCGATTCTCTATTAAAAGGAGGCCTAAATATCCCTTAGTTTCCGCTAGGACCCCGCTGCCACGGGAGGGTAGGACAAAAGATGTCATGCAAGTTCTTTTCCATAAGCATGTATGACTATTTACAGAATACATGCCTACATTACATTGATGAACTGGATCTAGTTCTGTATCACCCTATGTTATAACTATTGCATGAAGAATCGCATCCGGCATAATTATCCATCACTGATCCATTGCCTACGAGCTTTTCATATATTGTTCTTCGCTTATTTACTTTTCTGTTGCTACTGTTATTCACCTATCTTGTTTTTGTAAATATGATGAGTTCATCGTTTCTGTGTCACCTGTTATGAAATAAACATATTTGCAATGACATTTAGAGATTATAGTTGCTTCTGCCATGCTTGATTAGCTATGAGTTATAATGGTTTACCTTGTGTGCCAACATGCTATTAGAATGATTATGATGTGGTATGATGGGATGGTATCCTCCTTTAAATGAATTGAGCGACTCGACTTGGCACATGTTCACGCATGTAGTTGAAACAAATCAACATAGCCTTCACGATATTTATGTTCATGGTGGATTATATCCTACTCATGCTTGTATTCGGTGTAAATTAATTTTAATGCATGGTTACGACTGTTGTCGCTCCCTCGGTTGGTCGCTCCCTAGTCTTTTGCTAGCCTTCACCTGTACTAAGCGGGAATACTGCTTGTGCATCCAAACTCCTTAAACCCCAAAGTTGTTCTATATGAGTCCACTATACCTACCTATATGCGGTATTTACCTGCCGTTCCAAGTAAATTTGTATGTGCCAAACTCCAAACCTTCAAATGAAATTCTGTTTTGTATGCTCGAGCAGCTCATGTTACAACTAGGGCTGCCTTTATCTTCCATGCTAGGTGGGTTATTCTCACGAGGAGTGGACTCCGCTCCACATTCACGAGAAAGGGCCGGTAACCGGGATGCCCAGTCCCATGATCCAAAAAGATCAAAGCAAATCAAAATAATTAAACAAAACTCCCCCGGGGTTGTTGTTAGTTGGAGGCACTTGTTGTTTCGAGCAATCCATGGATTGATGCTTGTTGTTGGTTGGGGGAGTATAAACATTTACCATTCTGTTTGGGAACTGCCTATAATGCATGTAGTATGGAAGATACATCCATCTCATAGTTGTTGTGTTGACAGTGAAAGTATGCCGCTCAAAATGTTATTCAATCTCTATTTTAAAATCGAGCTCTGGCACCTCTATAAATCCCTGCTTCCCTCTGTGAAGGGCCTATCTATTTACTTTTATGTTGAGTCATGACCCTTCTTATTAAAAGCACCCGCTAGAGAGCACTGATACGTCTCCAATATATCTATAATTTTTGATTGCTCCATGCTACTTTATCTACTGTTTTAGGCAATATTGGGCTTTATTATACACTTTTATATTATTTTTGAGACTAACCTATTAACCGGAGGCCCAGCCCAGATTTGCTGTTTTATGCCTATTTCAGTGTTCCGAGGAAAAGGAATATCAGACGGAGTCAAAATGGAACGAAATCAACTGGAGAAGCTATTTTTGGAAGGAAACCCACCTAATGGACTTGGACCCCACGTCAGAAGATACGAGAGGTGTTCACGAGGGTGGGGGGTGTTCCCACCCACCCCCCTGGGCGTGCCCCCCTTCCTCGTGGGGCCCCCGTAGCTCCACCGACGTACTCGTTTCACCCATATATACCTACGTACCCTAAAACTTCCAGAACAGAAGATAGATCGGGAGTTCCGCCGCCGCAAGCCTCTGTAGCCACCAAAAACCTCTCGAGAGCCCGTTCTGGCACCCTACCGGAGGGGGATCCCATCACCGGTGGCCATCTTCATCATCCCGGCGCTATCCATGAGGAGGAGGGAGTAGTTCATCCTCGGGGCTGGGGGTATGTAGTAGTAGCTATGTGTTTGATCTCTCTCTCGTGTTCTCTCTCGTGTTCCATCTATGGCACGATCTTGATGTATCCCGAGCTTTGCTATTGTAGTTGGATCTTATGATGTTTCTCCCCCTCTACTCTCTTGTGATGTGACGCCCGGATAATTAAGCTATAGTAATCCCAAGTTAATGGTGCCATGTCATCATTTTCACTATGCTAAATCCCCTTTTGATTCCATCCGGTTCAAATTCGACTTCAAATTAAAGTACAAAATTTACATTTCTCAAACATGCAAACAAAAATGTTTAGTGGGTTACAAATATTCACTAGCTAATTGTCATGTGAGAATTAACCTTTTTTTAAAAATATTTAAATGCCCCTTAGATATTCAAAACAGTAGCAAACCACCCCTTTTAGCTCTTTTAATATAAATTTAAATTCAAATGGTTTCAATTTGAGCCCAAACTTTTTGTGCCATCTAAGAATATTATCTAGTATTTATATGACATGTTTCACATTGTACAAAAGGTTGTTTGGTGGGTCAACTAAATGTAAAATAGGAGCGAAAAGATAAATCAGAAAAGTTAAAAGAAAAATAAAAAAAAGGAAAAGGAAAACCCCTCCCCCTGGCCAAATGGCCCAGCTGGCCTCTCTGGCCGAACCAGGCCAGCCCACCAGCGCCACCTCCCGCCTTCCTCTGTTCACGGGGGGATACGTGGGCACCGGCGATGGCCGCCACGGCCGAGGGCGATGCCGTGGCGCCCATCCACCGCGCCCTCCTCCTATATCTACTCAGAGCCCTCCCCCGAAACCCTAACGCACCTGTTTCTCCCACTTCGCCCCTCCCTCTCCCTCTCTGCCTCCCCTCCTCAGATCCCCCTCTCCTTCCCGAGCTCCGCCATGGACGCGTCGCCGGCGTAGCCGTCGCCCCTACCCTCCCTGCTGCCGGAGACCGCACCAGGGGCACCGTCTTCATCGCCTACTTCGACTACGTATGCGAGCTCGGGCCGAAAGCCACCCGTGTGCCCGCTGCCTCCCCGTCCTCAACCTCCATCCATCCGGGATCGTCGCCGCCTTCTTCGACTCCGGCCACCACCCCTGCACTCCTAAGCTCCCGCCGGCCACCGTGTGCCTCAACGTGAGCCTCTTTCCCCGCTCTCCCCCTCTTTTGTCTGTCGCCGTAGCCGCCGCACCCGCACTCCGGCCGTCGCCAAACTCGAAGCCGTCGTTGCTATCGTTGACACTGCTCCCGCCACTGCAGCTGTTCTTGCCGTCTTCGGTCACAACTGCACGCGCTTGCCCGCACCCGCGAGCGCCCTCTGCCGCTAGCGCGTGCCCGTCCCGCTACTTCCCCCTGCAGCCCTCCGCCTGTCGCACCCCGTGCCACTACTGATGCGGCTGGCCGCAATGCCCGGCCGCGCCCATTCCCCTACCCGCTCCCTTCACGCCCGCCTCCACACAACACGCGCCCGGCCACGCGTGTGCTGCTCTCGCTTGCCTGCTGCTGCTTGCTACCACGGTGCTGATGCTGCATCCTACTACTGCCTCTGCTTGTTGTACTCTGTACTACTTTTTTTGAGAGTACGCAATCGCGTACCTTAGCTTTATAGAAGGCAGAAATATGTACAAGAATGTGATACAAAGAGCCCAGGCGGCACACACTAGGCCACCCTCCGGCCCGAAGACTCCACTCCTAGCACTATACTCGACTACTCACAAAATACATTGACTCCGGTACCTCCCGCCCTAACCCAAGTTTGCAGCTCATCAAACACTTGAGAGGTGAAAGTTGCTACAGTAGACACTTCTCTCCTAGGGCCGAAGACCATTCCGTTGCGATGCTACCAAAGGTGCCAACAAACAATCATGATAAGTGAGTCAAACCCCTTTCTGTTCTCCTTCGGCATCCTCTTGCGGGTCTCCATCCACCAAGATAAAATGGAGTCGTTGGTTGTAGGCACGAGCATGATGTTGATGCTGGCTCTCAAGAAGCAGCAGTGCCAAACTTGCCAAGCGAAGACACATCGGAGCACGATGTGGTCCACTGAGTCTTCCTCCTGATCACAAATGTAGCAAGGTGAGATTTGGTCTTACAGTCCGTGACGCAGGCGCCGATCTGATGTCCATAGTCTGTAATGAGTGGCCAGCCACATGAATAGCTTGCACGACAAAGGCACCCAACATTTCCAAATCGCCATAGCTGGTGCAAAACGGATGCTTCCCTGCCACATCATCTCATAGGCTGATTTTGAGGTGTATGAGCCTCCAGTATTCCATCTCCAGATGGGAACATCAGTTTGTGTCGGCACCAGGATAATCTCAATCATGATTTCCCAGAGGTGAATGATCTGGATCATGGCATCCGCGGAAGGGCTTCCAGATATGTCGTCAGCCCAACGGTGAGAAGATAGAGCTTCGCTGACCGTTCGCCTGTTGATGATTTGTGTGCGTACTAGCGCGAGAGCCAAGGGTGCAACATCAGCCACAGACTGTCCCTCGATCCATCTGTCCTTCCAAAATAATGTGCGCCGACCATTTCCCACTTTCCATTGCATGATACTATTGAACGCAGCTTGTACCTGAGTGTCCTTAAGAAGCGGTAGGCCCTGCCATGGTCGATTCTCGTCGGTGCGCTTAAGCCATTCCCACCTCAATCTTAAGGCCAATCCATGCTTACTTAGGTCCAATACACCCAGACCACCAAGCTGCTTAGGACGACAAACTCTTTGCCAAGAGACTAGGCACTTGCCACCATGAATGTGCTCCGAGCCCGCCCAAAAGAATGCACGACAACTCTTGTCGACACATTCCAGGGCCCACTTTGGCGCGCCGGCAACCAATAGGTGATGTGTGGGTCTAGCCCTGATCACGCTATTCACAAGGATTAATCTACCAGGCCTCGTCACCAATCCACGTTGCCATCCCGGCAAGAAGTTGAGAACATCATCCACCACCGGTTGCCACTCCGAGCGCGTGAGCTGCTTGATAGAAAGTTGCATGCCAAGGTACTTGCATGGGAAAACTTCCATATGCCATGGCAGAGCATTGGAGACCCCCGCCGTGTCAGCCTCGTTTGATCTAATAATGATCGCCGAAGATTTGGCGAAGTTGACGTGTAGTCCTGAGGCTGTGCCAAACATCTGCAAGGCTTCTCTGGTGAAGTTCAAGTCCGCAATGGTCGGCCGGATGAAAAGAATGACATCGTCAGCATAGATCGACAGTCGTTGGAATGGCGAGCATCCCGGCATGGCGCTGATCGCTCCATACGCTTGCGCCTTGGTCATCAGGGTCGTGAGCACATCCATAGCGATGACGAACAGCAAGGGGGAAACCGGATCACCCTGGCGCAAGCCTTTCGCATGTCTAAATTTCCTTCCCGGACAGCCATTCACAAGTACGCGGGAGCTTGCCGTGGATAGAAAGGTCGCCAGTCTAGCGCACCACAGCTCCGAGAATCCTTTTGCCCGCAAAACCTCGAGCAAGAAAGACCAAGACAGTGAGTCAAATGCTCGGGAAATATCTAGCTTCACCATCACTCCTTTAGCTTTCCTTCTATGTAAGTTTCTGGCCACTTGTCGCACTAGCATGAAATTGTCATGAATGTTCCTTCCACGGATGTAAGCCGATTGATTGATGCTAACAAGATATCCCATACGTGGACAAAGTCTCGAGGCCATTAGCTTGGCATTGATCTTGGGGATACTATGGAGTAGGCTGATCGGCCGAAAGTCTCCGATACGGCAGGCGTCCTGCTTCTTTGGAATAAGGGTGATAATAGCCTGATTCAGTCTACCAAAGCCACGTCCATTTCCAAGCTGTAATTTGTGAATAGCAGCCATTACGTCTCCTTTGATGATATTCCATGCTTTATGGAAGAACAATCCAATAAATCCGTCCGGCCCGGGCGCGCGGTCCGCCGGCATGGTCTTGACCACAGCAAACACCTCCTCTTCGGTGTATATCGCGTCCAGCTCGCGAAGGTCCAGTGGGGTAATTTCAAGAAAATCCAAGTCGATGGAATGTTCTCTAGCATGGCACGTGCCAAGAAGCTCTTTGTAAGCAGCATAGAAGGCCTCTTCCTTGGCACTTTGCTCTGTGATGACCACATCTCCATGGTGCAGTGCCGGAATGAAGTTCCGCAGTTTCCTGCCATTGGCCACCAGGTGAAACAATTTTGTGTTGGCGTCTCCTTCAGCAAGCCAGCGAATCCGCGACCGTTGTCAGGCGATCGTGCGTTCCAGCGACGCCAGTCCCAGAGATGTCAGCTTGAGCGTGTTGCGCAGCCAACGTTCACCCGCAGAGAGCATCCTATGATCCATAGCCCGATCCAGGTGCAAAATGATCCAGTTGTCCATAGCAATCTGCAGTTTGATGTTACCCGCCTTTCTCTGTCCCCAAACCGTGAGATCATGCACAGTTTTCCGTAGTAAAACGTCCAACCTGAGGAAGGGATCTATGATGCTAGAGTCGCAAGTCCAAGCCTCCTCCACTGCTACCTCAAAACCTTCGAGTTTAGTCCAGAATAGTTCGAAACGGAACCGCCTATGCGGCTGCAACGGAGCTTCCAAAGCAAGGTGCAGGGGGCAGTGGTCCGACGTGGCCGTGGACAGGGCCTGCAGCATGCAGTCTGGATGATCTAGTTCCCAGTCTACTGAGACAAAAGCTCTGTCGATCTTTGTGAGCGTGGGAACCTCTCGCTCATTGCTCCAGGTGAAAGCGCGCCCATACAAATACAGCTCCTTGAGGCCATTGGAGTCAAATAATCTCCTAAACTTGCTCATCATTCTCCTGTCGAGGTTTGCATTGTTTTTGTCCGATGCCTGCAAAATGAGGTTAAAGTCTCCGATGACTAGCCACGGCCCCGGACAGAGCAGGCGTCGTGCGGATAGCTCCTCCATGAACAAAATCTTCTCGTGGTCCTCTTGCGGCCCATAGACTACCGGAAGCCACCAAGGCGAGCCCTCCACCGGCACCACATAGGCAGTGATGAAATTAGTGTCACGTACATGGTTGGAGATACTAGCTACCGATGAGTCCCAAACCAAGATAATGCCACCTCTGGTCCCAACGGCCGGCAGGTACGAGAAACCATCATAAGATGGGCCAAAGCATTGCAAAATTAAGGACTGGTCTACATAGTCTAGCTTAGACTCCTGAATACAACAAATACCCGGCCTAATAGGATCAATAAACTCCCTCAAAGCTTTTCTCCTAGCTGGACTATTCAAGCCGCGTACATTCCAGCTAATCAACTCCATTTTTACACGTGACATAAAGGCATGTCAGCAACTCCAACCACGGTCCTCTACTGCTAGCTTGCAGTCACCGCGAGGTTCTCCATGCCTAGATCCATGGGTAGAGACTTCCCGAAGATCACGGCAATAGCGCGCAGGTGCTTATCTTGCAGCGGTGAGTCGAACATCTCGCGTAGCTGCACGAGGGCACCCTCCGAGATCGCGAGCTCATCAGGTACAATGCCCAAAGCTTTGAGCAGCACTGTTTCCGCTGCGGAGGCCTTGGAGCTCCTGGATGCGTTGGAGCTTAACGATCGCGTGTTGCGGCGCGGCGTGAATGGGTCTTGACCTGGCCGTACTCCATTCGCCATTTCAATTTCCTTCAGCAAGGAAGGCGCCAATTTCTTCAGCAAACTAGCACAGAACGTCTTGATGTTCCCCAGTGCCACTTGCTCTTTGGATGATAAGCGAGTCTCCTCAATAGCCTGCTCAGAAGGTAAGCTTTGCTGCATCTCCACATCTCCATGCAACGTAGCTGCATCTAGTGTACCCGCATGCAGCGTAGTCACCTCACCAGCCTTGTCCAACGCTGGGTCCACCAAGGCAGCCTCCGAGTCCGGAGTGGGTGCCAGCAGTTCCTGCATCGGGGCCCTGCCAACAGTGACCACAGGCCCGTCTATCCTTGTGGGCCGGTGTGCCTCGGGAGTCCCCACAGTATTCTCCTTGTGCATGCAAGCCGGTGGAGTCGCCCGCATCGGATCCGAGGTGGGCGGCCCGACCAACGTGCCCACCACGGTCGCCACTGGAGAAGCTTCTCCAACCGCGTCGTCTGCCCTTGCCACCGGCTCCCTCTGCATTACGATAGGAGGAAGCGAAGCCTGAACTACCACATTGGCTACTTCGGCCTGGATGCTGATTTGCTCATTAGCCACTTTGTCAGGGATCCTTATCTCCTCTGAAGTCTTGTCGGTCAGAACCGGTGTGGCCAGCGCGCCAGCTAGCACCACCTCATTTGCCAATGGCCTCTCCACAGTCTGGTTGGGGTTTGAACGTGCCAGACCAGTCAAGGCCTCATTCCTGTGGGCCACCCTAGTGACGTCCGTGACAGCCAACCCTCCGTTCCCTATTGGCGGGATGCGCCAATTCGATGGACCGATCCTGCCCACGAGAGCCTGCCGGTAAGGCTGGTCACAATGGGGAGGAACTTAGGAGTAGCATCACACACTCCAATACAACTTTGCTTATGTGTCACATATTTAATGAAGAGAGAGGTGCTTGTGGTAACTATTAAAGTTACCGGAACATCACACACTCCAAGAAACAATGAGTCTATAATCTAATAAATACATTGTTGCATGACACTCCATAGATGTTCCTACCCACTGTGGAGGTAGTAACATAGTCTAGGGAAGTGTGTAAGTTACTAGACTATGTTCTTGCCCATTGTGACCAGCCTAAGATCTGCCATGTCCACTGCCGCCGGCGGGGCCAGGAGAACGGCGACCAACGCCCCTATTGTCGCAGACTCCGCGAGTCCATTGCAACACCGTCCAATCACCGCCGGGAAGGGATCCAATGAAGCTGTCCGGTAGGCCACTTTGACCGCTACCACCGTCCGAACTAGGCGAGCGACGCCAGAGCTCCGATGGAGTATGATCTCTCAGCCTCCCAATGTGAATGAGTGTAGGGTACTCCAGTAGTTGACGAAAGGACGGACGCTGCATGGCTGGATTCACCACACGCTCCTGCGGCTCCGGCACCCAGAGTCGACGACACGTCGGGATTTCCTCCGGGTCAACACACCATGCACGCAGCTTGAACAGAGAGAGATCCTCTCTACTCGCGGTCTCCGGCACTAAACTCTCGATCAGACAGGAATTGCCCAGCAGCTCCGTGGCCGTCTCCTTCGACCACGCATGCGACGGCACACCCTCGATCATGAGGTCGACCTGAATGCGCATCAACCTGGATTTAGCTTGCGCCTGTCTCAGCCAAGGCTTGATGTAAAGCTTGACACCCTGATGCTCAACCAAAGGCACACCCAACGCTCTGTTCCTGAGCTCGTGCGACGCAAAAATAATCAAGAAGTCTTCAGGATGGAATTTGTGCACCGAAAAGCGATGCCTTGGGATGTTGAGCTGCTCGGAGATGGCGATGGCAGCGTCCACACAAGATATCGGCGGCCTTGCACCGCCCACATATACCACCACCGCCAGCTGAAGCCGACGCTCCAGGTCCTCCATCCCCGCCGACCGCGGCAGAATGCACACCTCGGCACGCGCTAGCGGGGACAAGTCGACGGCCATCATGGGGGGAAGCCGGGCGCAACTGGCGAGGACGGCGCCCCAGGCGCGTCCTGCCTAGGCTCCAACAGCATCCGCCCCATGGCCGGCGTTGCCTCCGGCGCCGGCTCTGTCTGACGAGCTTTAGACACCCTGCCAATCACGGCCCGGCGCAGCTCCTCAGCCGAGATTGGACTGCGCGACACCGTGCACTGGGAGGAGACGTGGCCCGAGAAGCCGCAGCGGATGCAGAGCGGGTCATTAGTGCAGTCCTGACGCCGGTGGCCCTCTTGGAAGCACCTGAAGCAGAGGCCAAACAAATCTGGAGGAATCTGACGCCTTTCAGAGGAGGAAGAAGATGCGCGGCTACCCTGACCGCCAGCTCCCTGCTGGCGCCTCAGCGCCCGACGACGCCGCCAGCGAGCTTTGCGGGAAGGACCCGGCCTGTGCTACCCCGGCTCCGGCGCCGGCTCCCCATCCACCGCATGGGCCGCGCCCGCAGACGAGGAGCGCGCCGAACCAGGCGAGCTGGACAGACCAAGCCCGGAGACCACCTGTCTCTCCCGCTGGAAAGAGGACGAGACCGAAGGCGGGCTTCTAGATCCCGACGCCATGGGAGGGTCGGGAGGGGGCGGGAGAGAGGGAGGGGGAGAGGGACTAGGAGATGTGGACGCCAGGGCCGGAGTGGCCGCCGGCGGGGGCGGTGGACGCTGGGGCCGGAGTGGCGGCCGGCGGAGGGCACTAGGCGGAGGGCACTGAAATGGTCGTGCTAGAGGAGCAGGAAAGCCCCTATCACATTTTCGAGGAACCGAGCTAGCAGTAGCTAGTAGCTAGTACATGGAGTAGCTACAGAAGATGCCACTAGCTAGCTTTTCTTTTTTTACAATGACTAACTCTCTATAAAGCCCGTAAACAGCGTCTAAACGGTTGTTAACACGAGTAAAAATAATATGAGTAGAAAGTATACATGACAAACTTCATTTTATCCCATTGAAACAAATCCATTTGATGCATGAATTAAATCATATGAAAATCACAAATTGCTACTTGTGTTAAGAGAGAACATAATTAACCCCGTAACATACTGTATTGCGTCCTATGTGTGGTGTATGTGTGGTGTGTGTGTGTGGCCGGCTTGGCCACGGCCGTGTGTGGCCGGCCCTTGTTAGTGCTAGTTTAGGTTACTAGTAGTTTAATTAGTAGTCTATGTACAAATGGCATGTGGCCCCACTAGTTTAACTTAGTTTGGACTAATTAAATGGCACCTATGGCACTTACATGTGGGCCACACCTGCCTCTTTGACTAGTCAAATTTGACTTGGTCAATTTGGATTAAACTAAATGCAAAAATCTAAGAAAATTGTTAAAACTTTGAAAAATCATATAAAATAAAGCGTAACTCCGATTAAAAAGTTTTATACATGAAAGTTGCTCAGAACGACGAGACGAATCCGAACACGCAGTCTGTTCGCCTGCCACACATCCCTAGCATAGCAAACATGCAAATTTTCCCCTTCGGTTCATCTGTCTGACAAACGTCCGGAACCGGGAAAACTTTCCCGGATGTTTCCCCCTTCGCCATTATCGCCTAGCGCTGCGTTAGAACACTTCTAGCCCTGCTTATTGTCTTGTTATGCATATGCTTGCTATCTATTTACTATTTTCTACCCCTCTTCTCTCCAGTAGACCCCGAGGCCGCAGCTGATGCCCCTGTGATCGACTATGTCGACGACGACCCCTTCTTCTCGCCTGAGCAACCAGGCAAGCCCCCCCCTTTGATCATCCCGATATCGCCGATTCTATACTCTCATGCTTGCATTAGATTTTGCTACTATTATTGTTTGCTCCTATTCTGATGCATAGCCTGCTTTTGTAACCTGCTCATTATACCTTACCTACTTATCCTAAACTGCTTAGTATAGGTTGGTTAGTGATCCATCAGTGACCCCCACCTTGTCCTTGCTGCCCCTGCTTCATCATCGATGACTCAATCAACGTGATCGACGACCAGAGCCCGGCACCTCACATCACATAACGCCCCTTTAGTTGCTTGACTCTGCAGAGCTACTATCGAGTGCCGAGGGTGATCCCTCATAACGCACTCCTGATGACGATTCTGTAGTGTAGCTATTCGGTCGTGGTTATCGAGGGTGATTTCCTCTTTCACCATTCCCGATACGGCTCTATCGTTCAACACCTCAAGTGTGAACCTCGAGGGTGGTCCCTCTTATGTTCACCTTGATGATTACATTGAGTGGAATCCACCGGGGTGATTCCTCGGGGTTTTCCTCTTGATGTTTGGACACACAGTTACCTTGACTTTACTTGAGACTGTTGTGAAAACCGGGCGGGCCTGGAGAGCACCCGTGCGATGTGATAGTGGCGGCTGGTTGTTTAGAGGCATCACCCAGGAGGGGGTGATAGCTCCGGACTTGTCCCGATAGCCGTCACTCCTTTTAATAATGCACTAACTGGTTTGTGTATTTGTTCTGAGTTGGCCTTTGGCCTTTACGCACTAACCACCACGTGAGAATAGTTATGGGCCTCGACGTTGCAGTATCAGCCGAAGCTTTGTCAGACATCCAGTTCAGCATTATGGCCGGGCCGGATCGTGCCGTCCACTTCACGGGTGGTGCTGGTATCCCCTTGCGCACAACGATCCGGAGTGCAACGGGCGATGGGCCCAGACCCCGGAGTGCTTAGGATGTAGACCGGCGGGGACCTCTCTGCTGAGCCTAGGTAGGGCTGCGACGTATTGATCTTCCGAAGCCGGGCATTGATCCCAGAAAGGTGTGTCCGGCCAGAGTTATCGAGCGTGTTGGGTAACGTGGTGCACCCTTGCAGGGTAGTTATATATTCGAATACCGTGTCCACGATAATGGACGTTCAGACTTATATCCTGATCTTATATAACTAGAAATGGATACTTGAGATATGTGATGGATATGTGGCTCCGAGATTGCTTTCTCGCAGGTAGTCGAGGAAGGATCTCTGGGCGTTAATGTTACAACATGTTTGATAATTATAAATTGCTATTCTTTACTCCCCTACATGCTGCAAGATGCTTGGAGCTGCTTGAAGATGCTAGTCTTCAATAGGCTAGGCCTTCCCCCTCTGTTCTGGCATTCTGCAGTTCAGTCCACAGATACAACCCTTCCATTTGATACAAATGCATACTTAGTATAGATCTGATGCTTGCGAGTACTTTGGATGAGTACTCGCGGTTGCTTTGCTACCCCTTTTCCCCCTTCTTTCTTCTTTCCGGTTGATGCAACCAGATGGTGGATCCTTGGAGCCAGATGCCACCACCGATGGATGCTACTACGTGGAGACTGCCGACGACCAGGAGTAGTTAGGAGGTCCCAGGAAGGAGGCCTTGCCTCTTCGATCGTGTTGCTTTTGTGCTAGCCTTCTTAAGGCGGTCTTGTTTAACTTATGTATGTACTCAGATATTGTTGCTTCCACTGACTCTTGTCTATCGAGCTTTTTGTATTCGAGCCCTCGAGGCTCCTGACTTGTAATATGAAGCTTGTATGTCTTTCTTTTGTGTTTAGAGTTGTGTTGTGATATCTTCCCGTGAGTCCCTGATCTTGATCGTACATGTTTGCGTGTATGATTAGTGTAAGATTGAATCGGGGGTGTCACAAGTTGGTATCAGAGCCGACTGCCTTTAGGATCCCCCTTTCCAACTCCTTGGCCGAAGTTGAGTCTAGTCTTTGAAAACTGTTTTACTAACATGGTTGTGTGGCTTCTCGACCCATGTTGCCAAATGGGTGGTATTAGGATCTTCTACTCCTCGTCTATACTCTGGGACTCTGATCTCTCCTCTATTCAGGTTAAATGATTTGCTAACTCTAACATTAGGTTCTCGTAATCACATCCACCCGGAGATTTGTGTTACCCCTTTCTTGAATTGTGGGCCAAGATCGGCTTCTCAATGTTCATTGACCACCTGATCCTCTTATCGAGGGCCACCCTGTGTCGCCACTTACAAATTCCTTGCTCTAGTTGTTTTCTCCGACGTTGATGTATCATTTTCTATGTCCCGTTGTGGTATCCCTTTGTCGCGTGCATGCGTGTCGCCTAGTATGTCTAGGGTGTTCTCTTGTCCGAACTCACGTGAACAACATGTAATTGGCTCCGTATATGTATCGGTATGTCTTCAATGACTACTGCATTATACATACCACGCCTTTGCTCATTGTTTCGATTACAACATGAATGATTCCATACACTTGCACCAACCCTTGCTGAACTACCCCCTGTTGTATTTCAGCAGGATGGCTAGACCTGCTGGTCGTGGCCATGGTGGCGGCAATCCACCACCTCCAGAATACATGGCCGGAATGATACAATAGTTTGATGTTGAATCACCAGTTCATGGTACGAGTCATGGCTCAGTTCCCTCGTCCCCATATGAACCAGCAACCAGTCCCAGTGACTTTGCAAAGCTTTGCGTGTCTCAACCCTGTCATCTACCGCAGCTCAACTCAGCCCCTTGATGCTAATGACTGGCTACGTGACACCACTTTTGAGTTGGAGCCTGTTGATGTAAACCCTGCCAATTATGTCACCTTCGCGACTTACTACCTGAAAGGTCCCGTTGCTCAATGGTGGAACAGCCGCAGGCGTTCCTTACCTGTTGGAACCGCCATCACTTCGCCAGAATTCCAAGCTGCATTTCGCGGGACAATGTCGAACCATTATGGTTAGTAACAACGTCCCCGTTGAAATTGAAGGACTGGAATTCCTTGTTTCCCCCATTGTTTTGAAGTCGTCCAATATCGACCTCATTCTGGGAATGAAGTGGTTGAAAACACATACTGCTTCTATCATTTGCGTCACTAAATTCGCCCATCTATTACATCCTTCAAATGAGATAGTAAGATACCATGCTCATCTTGTTTGTAATGCCGAAGCACGGATTTATTCCTTGCATGCGTTAAAGCGATTCTCCTCTTGTGAGAATTGAAAACGCTCCAGCCGTTTGTGAATTCCGGGATGTCTTTCCAAAAGAACTACCCAGTCCATGATATTGAACTTGTTGTAGTGAAGTTTGCACTGAAGTTGTGGCAGCATTTCCTTCTTGGTAATCATTGCGAGATCTTCACCGATCATCAAAGTCTGAAGTATCTATTACTCAGCTAGATCTGGATCTCCGTCAGCAGCGATATATGGAAACGTTTATATACTTTGACTATGGTATTTCTTATACCCCTAGCAAGGCTAATGCTACTGCCGATGCCCTGAGTCGCAAGTCTTATATCGACAACCACATGGCTTACAAAGCTCAACTCCTGCAAGATGATCTCACTTACAAAGAGCATCCGATCCGCGTTTTCGTTCAAGCTGAACTTCTTACCCGTCTGAGGGCTATCAAATTTCTAAAGAGTTCGTGATCAAATCCTTCTGAAGATGAAGCCACTTGGAAACTCAAGGTTCGTCTTTGAGATGAATGCCCTGCTTTCTGTCCTTCTACCTCCTAAATCTCGGGATGAGATTTCTTGTAGTGGAGGAGAATTGTGACGCCCGGATAATTAAGCTATAGTAATCCCAAGTTAATGGTGCCATGTCATCGTTTTCACTGTGCTAAATCCCCTTTTGATTCCATCCGGTTCAAATTCGACTTCAAATTAAAGTACAAAATTTACATTTCTCAAACATGCAAACAAAAATGTTTAGTGGGTTGCAAATATTCACTAGCTAATTGTCATGTGAGAATTAACCTTTTTTAAAAATATTTAAATGCCCCTTAGATATTCAAAACAGTAGCAAACCACACCTTTTAGCTCTTTTAATATAAATTTAAATTCAAATGGTTTCAATTTGAGCCCAAACTTTTTGTGCCATCTAAGTATATTATCTAATATTTATATGACATGTTTCACATTGTACAAAAGGTTGTTTGGTGGGTCAACTAAATGCAAAACAGGAGCGAAAAGCTAAATCAGAAAAGTTAAAAGAAAAATAAAAAAAGGAAAAGGAAAACCCCTCTTCCCGGGCCAAATGGCCCAGCTGGCCTCACTGGCCGAACCAAGCCAGCCCACCAGCGCCACCTCCCTCCTTTCTCTGTTCACGGGGGGAGACGTGGGCACCGGCGATGGCCGCCACGGCCGAGGGCGATGCCGTGGCGCCCATCCACCGCGCCCTCCTCCTAACTCAGAGCCCTCCCCCAAAACCCTAACACCCCTGTTTCTCCCACTTCACCCCTCCCTCTCCCTCCCTGCCTTCCCTCCTCAGATCCCCCTCTCCTTCCCGAGCTCCGCCATGGATGCGTCGCCGGCGTAGCCGTCGCCGCTACCCTCCCTGCTGCTGGAGACCGCGCTAGGGGTACCGTCTTCGTCGCCTATTTCGACTACGTGTGCGAGCTCGGGCCGAAAGCCACCCGTGTGCCCGCTGCCTCCCCATCCTCAACCTCCGTCCGCCCGGGATCGTCGCCGCCTTCTTCGACTCCGGCCACCACCCCTGCGCTCCTAAGCTCCCGCCGGCCACCGTGTGCCTCAACGTGAGCCTCCTTCCCCGCTCTCCCCCTCTTTTGTCTGTCGCCGTAGCCGCCGCACCCGCACTCCGGTCGTCGCCAAACTCGAAGCCGCCGTTGCTATCGTTGACACTGCTCCCGCCACTGCAGCTGCTGTTGCCGCCTTCGGTCACAGCTGCACGCGCTTGCCCGCACCCGCGAGCGCCCTCTGCCGCTGGCACGTGCCCGTCCCGCTGCTTCCCCCTGCAGCCCTCCGCCTGTCGCACCCCCTGCCACTACTGATGCGGCTGGCCGCAACGCCCGGCCGCGCCCATTCCCCTACCCGCGCCCTTCACGCCCGCCTCCACACAACGCGCGCCCGGCCACGCGTGTGCTGCTCTCGCTTGCCTGCTGCTGCTTGCTACCACGGTGCTGATGCTGCATCCTACTACTGCTGCTACTTGTTGTACTCTGTACTGCTAGCTACTGAAGATGCCACTAGCTAGCTTTTTTTTTACAATGACTAACTCTCTATAAAGCCCATAAACAGCGTCTAAACGGTTGTTAACACGAGTAAAAATAATATGAGTAGAAAGTATACATGACAAACTTCATTTTATCCCATTGAAACAAATCCATTTGATGCATGAATTAAATCATATGAAAATCACAAATTGCTATCTTGTGTTAAGAGAGAACATAATTAACCCCGTAACATACTGTGTTGTGTCCTATGTGTGGTGTATGTGTCGTGTGTGTGTGTGTGTGTGTGGCCGGCTTGGCCACGGCCGTGTGTGGCCGGCCCTTGTTAGTGCTAGTTTAGGTTAGTAGTAGTTTAATTAGTAGTCTATGTACAGATGGCATGTGGCCCCACTAGTTTAACTTAGTTTGGACTAATTAAATGGCACCTATGGCACTTACATGTGGGCCACACCTGCCTCTTTGACTAGTCAAATTTGACTTCGTCAATTCGGATTAAACTACATGCAAAAATCTAAGAAAAATGTTAAAATTTTGAAAAATCATATAAAATAAAGCGTAACTCCGATTAAAAAGTTTTATACATGAAAGTTGCTTCGAACGATGAGACGAATCCGAATACGCAGTCTGTTCGTCTACCACACATCCCTAGTATAGCAAACATGCAACTTTTCCCCTCCGGTTCATCTGTCTGACAGACGTCCGGAACCGGGAAAACTTTCCCGGATGTTTCCCCTTCGCCGGTATCGCCTAGCGCTGCGTTAGAACACTTCTAGCCCTGCTTATTGTCTTGTTATGCATATGCTTGCTATGTATTTACTATTTTCTCCCCCTCTTCTCTCCGGTAGACCCCGAGGCTGCAGCTGATGCCCATGTGATCGACTACGTCGATGACGACCCCTCCTTCTCGCCTGAGCAACCAGGCAAGCCCCCCCCTTTGATCATCCCGATATCGCCCATTCTATACTCTCATGCTTGCATTAGAGTTTGCTACTATTATTGTTTACCCCTATTCTGATGCAGAGCCTGCTTTTGTAACCTGCTCATTGTACTTTACCTACTTATCCTAAACTACTTAGTATAGGTTGGTTAGTGGTCCATCAATGATCCCCACCTTGTCCTTGTTGCCCCTGCTTCATCATCGACGACTCTATCAACGTGATCGACGACCAGAGCCCGGCACCTCACATCACATCACGCCCCTTTAGTTGCTCGACTCTGCAGAGCTACTATCGAGTGCCGAGGGTGATCCCTCATAACGCACTCCTGATGACGATTCTATAGTGTAGCTATTCGGTCGTGGTCATCGAGGGTGATTTCCTCTTTCACCATTCCCGATATGGCTCTGTCGTTCAACACCTCTAGTGTGAACCTCGAGGGTGGTCCCTCTTACGTTCAGCATTGTGGCCGGGACGGATCGTGCCATCCACTTCACAGGTGGTGCTGGTATCCCCTTGCGCACAACGATCCGAAGTGCAACAGGCGATGGGCCCAGACCCCGGAGTGCTTAGGATGTAGACCGGCGGGGACCTCTCTGCTGAGCCTAGGTAGGGTTGCGACGTGTTGATCTTCCGAAGCCGGGCATTGACCCCAGAAAGGTGTGTCCGGCCAGAGTGATCGAGCGTGTTGGGTAACGTGGTGCACCCCTGCAGGGAAGTTATATATTCGAATACCGTGTCCACGTTAATGGACGTTCAGACTTATATCCTAATCTTATATAACTAAAAATGGATACTTGAGATATGTGATGGATATGTGGCTCCGAGATTGCTTTCTCGCAGGTAGTCGAGGAGCGATCTCTGGGCGTTAATGTTACAACATGTTTGATAATTAGAAATTGCTATTCTTTACTCCCCTACATGCTGCAAGATGCTTGGAGCTGCTTGAAGATGCTAGTCTTCGATAGGCTAGGCCTTCCCCCTCTGTTCTGGCATTCTGCAGTTCAGTCCACAGATACAACCCTTCCATTTGATACAAATGCATACTTAGTATAGATCTGATGGTTGCGAGTACTTTGGATGAGTACTCACGGTTGCTTTGCTACCCATTCCCCCCTTCTTTCTTCTTTCCGGTTGATGCAACCAGATGGTGGATCCTTGGAGCCAGATGCCACCGCCGATGGATGCTACTACATGGCGACCGCCGACGACCAGGAGTAGTTAGGAGGTCGCAGGCAGGAGGCCTTGCCTCTTCGATCGTGTTGCTTTGGTGCTAGCCTTCTTAAGGCGGTCTTGTTTAACTTATGTCTGTACTCAGATATTGTTGCTTCCGCTGACTCTTGTCTATCGAGGTTTTTGTATTCGAGTCCTCGAGGCCCCTAGCTTGTAATATGAAGCTTGTATGTCTTTCTTTTGTATTTAGAGTTGTGTTGTGATATCTTCCCATGAGTCCCTGATTTTGATCGTACATGTTTGCGTGTATGATTAGTGTACGATTGAATCGGGGGCGTCACATGTGATGAATTGAGTTTCCCCTTTGAAGTTATCTTATTGGATTGAGTCTTTTATGAGAACACTTGATGTATGTCTTGCCGTGATTATCTGTGGTGACAATGGGATATCATGTGCCACTTGTTGTATGTTTTGGTGATCAACTTGCGGATTTCGTGACATTGGGAACCTATGCATAGGGGTTGGCACACGTTCTTGACTCTCCGGTAGAAACTTTGGGGCACTCTTTGAAGTACTTTGTGTTGGTTGGATGAATCTGAGGTTGTGTGATGCATATCGTATAATCATGCCCACGGATACTTGAGGTGACAATGGAGTATCTAGGTGACACTAGGGTTTTGGTTGATTTGTGTCTTATGGTGTTATTCTAGTACGAACTCTTTTATAGATTGATCCGAAAGAATAACTTTGAGGTGGTTTCGTACCCTACCATAATCTCTACGTTTGTTCTCCGCTATTAGTGGCTTCGGAGCGACTCTTTGTTGCATGTTGAGGGCTTGTTATATGATCTATCTATATTATTATTGTTGAGAGAACTTGCACTAGTGAAAGTATGAACCCTAGGCCTTGTTTCCTATCATTGCAATACCGTTTAGGCTCACTTTTATCATTAGTTGCTGTTTTTATTATTTCAGATTACAAAAACCTATATCTACTATCTATTTTGCACTTGTAGCACCATCTCTTCGCTGAACTAGTGCACCTATACAATTTACCATTGTATTGGGTGTGTTGGGGACACAAGAGACTCTTTGTTATTTGGTTGCAGGGTTGCTTGAGAGAGACCATCTTCATCCTACGCCTCCCACGGATTGACAAACCTTAGGTCATCCACTTGAGAGAAATTTGCTACTGTCCTACAAACCTGTGCACTTGCAGGCCCAACAACGTCTACAAGTAGAAGGTTGTGTAGTAGACATCAAGCTCTTTTCTGGCGCCGTTGCCGGGGAGGCTAGGTAAAGGGCACTCACTCACAGCCCCTCAACTAAGCTCTTTTCTGGCGCCGTTGCCGGGGAGGTGAGTGCTTGAAGGTATATCTTTAGATCTTGCAATCGAATCTTTTTGTTTCTTGTTTTAGCACTAGTTAGTCTATAAAATAAAACTACAAAAAAATGGAGTTAAGTTTGTCTCATACGCTTCACCTTTTTAATATCATTCGCGAGTATGATGGAAAGGATAATTGTGCTCAAGTGCTAGAAGAAGAAATCTCTAAATTGTTTGACACTAAATCTTTGAATGATGAGCATGATTGCAATGTTGTTTGTACGAATTCTTTTAATATCCATGATGCTAATGATATGCACAGCCACAAGCTTGGGGAAGCTATGTTTGATGAATATGATATATTTTGTCCCCCAAGCTTTGATGAGCAAATTTACTATGATGAAAGCATGCCTCCTATCTATGATGATTATTGTGATGACACATATGCTTTAAAAAATAATGATAACCATGAAACTTGTCATCTTGATCTTAATTTTCAATCACATGATAGTTATTTTGTTGAGTTTGCTCCCACTACTATTCATGAGAAGAATTTTGCTTATGTGGAAAGTAATAAAATTTCTATGCTTGTAGATCATGAAAAGAATGCTTTAGGTGCTGGTTATATTGTTGGATTCATTTATGATGCTACTGAAAATTATTATGAGGGAGGAATATATGCTTGTAGGAATTGCAATAATGTCAAGTTTCCTCTCTATGTGTTGAAAATCTTGAAGCTATGCTTGTTTTACCTTCCTATGCTTGTTGATTATTGTTCCCATAAGTTGTTTGCTCACAAAATCCCTATGCACAGGAAGTGGGTTAGACTTAAATGTGCTAGTCATATGCTTCATGATGCTCCCGCTATGTTTCAATTCTTATCCTTTATGTGAGGATCATTGTCGTCATCATGCCTAGCTAGAAAGGCATTAAAGAAAAGCGCTTGTTGGGAGACAACCCAATATTTATCCTTACTGTTTTTGTGTGTTCACATGATTATGCTACTGTAGTAATCATGTTTTATAGCTTTTGTTTCAATAAAGTGCCAAGTAAGACCTTTAGGATGGCGTACGGTGATAGTTGTGTTGATCCTGCTGAAAATCAGAAACTTTTGCACCCAGTAAATTAGTTTTATTAATTCACAGAAACGTGCTTCTGATATGATTCTTGTTGCTATGGATTGGTACACGAATTTCGTAGGTCGTTCTAATTTGGTAGAATTTTTGGAGCTCCAGAAGTATACGTTTTGATACAGATTACTACAGACTGTTCTGTTTTTGATAAATTCTGTTTTCATTGTGTTGTTTGCTTATTTTGATGAATCTATGAGTAGTATCGGAGGGTATGAACCATAGATAAGTTGGAATACAGTAGATATTACACCAATATGAATTTAGAATGAGTTCATTACAATACCTAAGTGATGGTTTTATTTTCTTATATTAACGGAGCTTACGAGTTTTCTGTTGAGTTTTGTGTTGTGGAGTTTTCAAGTTTTGGGTAAGGATTCGATGGACTATGGAATAAGGAGTGGCAAGAGCCTAAGCTTGGGGATGCCCAAGGCACCCCAAGGTAATATTCAAGGACAATCAAGAGCCTAAGCTTGGGGATGCCCCGGAAGGCATCCCCTCTTTCGTCTTCGTCTATCGGTAACTTTACTTGGAGCTATATTTTTATTCACCACATGATATGTGTTTTGCTTGGAGCTTCATTTTCTTTTGTTAGTATTTGCTTGCTGTTATTTATAATAATATTTTGCAACTTTAGTTTCAATAAAAAAGGTCAAGGATAGCCTTTGCCATGCTTATTTTGCTAGTATACATGTTGCTGTTTGAAAAACAGAAAATTTACCGCTGTTGCAAAAATTCCCTAGAAAAGTCAGAGAGTGGTATAATGTTGAATCTTTTTTAATATTGAGCTCTGATAAATTTATTACAGTAGGAATTTTAGTTCATATTTTTTGGAGTTAGGGAAATATTGATACTCCTGCATTCTTTACAGACTGTATTGTTTTGACAGATTGCTGTTATGTTTGCATTGTTTGCATATGTTTGCTTGTTTAATGATTCTATTTGAGGTTAGGAGTATTAAATATGCAGAGGCATTTAGTATTAAATGTTGAATAATAATGTTAGTGATTTGTTACAGTAGAAAATGATAAGGTTTTGCATTGGTTTATACTAACCTATCTCACGAGTTCTTGTTGAGTTTATTGTGAATGAAGCTTTTGATAAAAAGAGAAACCATGATATGAAAGGAATTAAGGAGACACAAAAGTTCAATCTTGGGGATGCCCAAGGCACCCCAAGATAATATTTCAAGAAGTCTCAAGCATCTCAGCTTGGGGATGCCCCGGTAGGCATCCCACCTTTCTTCTTCAAGAACTATCAGTTAGTATCGATTGAGCCTAAGTTTTTGCTTCTTCACATGAGTTGTGATATCCTTGCATTGTCATTTTATTTTGTTTTGCTTGCTGTTTGAATAATATACCAAGATCTGAAATTCTTAAAAGTTAGAGAGTCTTCACATAGTTGTATAATTATTCGACTACTCATTGATCTTCACTTATATCTTTCGGAGTAGTTTGTCATTTGCTCTAGTGCATCACTTATATCTTTTAGAGCATGGTGGTAGTTTTATTTTGAAGAAATATATGAACTCTCATGCTTCACTTATATTATTTTGAGAGTCTTAAATAGCATGGTAATTTGCTTAAAATTCTAATATGCCAAGCATAAAAGATTTGTAAGAATTCTTATGAGTGTGTTGAATACTAAGAAAAGTTTGATGCTTGATAATTGTTTTGAGATATGGAGGTGATAATATCAAAGTCGTGCTAGTTGGGTAATTATGAATTTAAAGAATTCTTGTGTTGAAGTTAGCAAGTCCCGTAGCATGCACGTATGGTTAAAGTTGTGTAACAAATTTGAAACGTGAAGTGTACCTGGCTTGTGCATCCTTATGAGTGGCTGTCGGAGACGAGCGATGGTCTTTTCCTACCAATCTATCCCCCTAGGAGCATGCGCGTAGTACTTGATTTCTGATAACTTATAAATTTTTGTAATAAGTATATGAGTTCTTTTGACTAATGTTGAGTCCATGGATTATACGCACTCTCACCTTTCCGCCTTTGCTAGCCTCTTCGGTACCGTGCATTGCCCTTTCTCATCTTGAGAGTTGGTGCAAAATTCGCCGGTGCATCCAAACCCCGTGATATGATACACTCTATCACACATAAACCTCCTTATATATTCCTCAAAACAGCCACCATACCTACCTATCATGGCATTTCCATAGCCATTCCGAGATATATTGCCATGCAACTTCCATCATCGTATTCATGACATACATTACTTTTGTCATATTGCCATTGCATGATCATGTAGTTGACATCGTATTTGTGGCAAAGCCACCATGCATTATTTTTCATACATGTCACTCTTGATTCATTGCATCATCCTGGTACACCGTCGGAGGCATTCATATAGAGTCATATCTTGTTCTAAGTTTCGAGTTGTAATCCTTATGTTGTAATCAATAGAAGTGTGATGATCATCATTATTAGAGCATTGCCCAAATAAAAAAAGAGAGAAAGGAAAAAAAAGGCCAAAAAAAAGAAAAAAAAGAAAAAAAGAAAATAAAAATGAAAAGGGCAATGCTACTATCTCTTTTCCACACTTGTGCTTCAAAGTAGCACCTTGTTCTTCATGTAGTGAGTCTCATATATTGTGCTTCAAAGTAGCACCTTGTTCTTCATGTAGTGAGTCTCATAAGTTGTCTTTTTATACTAGTGGGAATTTTTCATTATAGAACTTGGCTTGTATATTCCTACGATGGGCTTCCTCAAATGCCCTAGGTCTTCGTGAGCAAGTGAGTTGGATGCACACCCACTAGTTTTCTTTTGTTGAGCATTCATAGCTCTAGTGCATTTGTTGCATGGCAATCCCTACTCCTCATGTTGACATCAATTGATGGGCATCTCCATAGCCCATTGATTATCCTTGTCAATGTGAGACTTTCTCCTTTTTGTCTTCTCCACACAAACCCCATCATCATATTCTATTCCATCCATAGTGCTATATCCATGGCTCGCGCTCATGTATTGCGTGAAGGTTGAAAAGGTTTGAGATCATTTAAGTATGAAACAATTGCTTGGCTTGTCATCGGGGGTATAGAAGTTAGGAACATCTTTGTGTGACGAAAATGAAGCATATCCTAACTATATGATTTTGTAGGGATGAACTTTCTTTTGCCATGTTATTTTGAGAAGACATGATTGCTCTATTAGTATGCTTGAAGTATCATTATTTTTGTGTCAATATGAACTTTTGTCTTGAATCTTTCGGATCTGAATATTCATATCACAAGTAAGAAGAATTACATTGAAATTATGCCAAGTAGCACCCCGCATCAAAAATTCTTTTTTATCAATTACCTACTCGAGGACGAGGAGGAATTAAGCTTGGGGATGCTTGATACGTCTCCAACGTATCTAGAATTTTTTATTGCTCCATGCTACTTTATCTACTGTTTTAGGCAATATTGGGCTTTATTATCCACTTTTATATTATTTTTGGGAATAACCTATTAACCGGAGGCCCAACCCAGATTTGTTGTTTTATGCCTATTTCAGTGTTTCGAGGAAAAGGAATATCAGACGGAGTCAAAACAGAACGAAATCAACTGGAGAAGTTATTTTTGGAAGGAAACCCACCTGATGGACTTGGACCCCATGTCAGAAGATACGGGAGGTGCTCACGAGGGTGGGGGCACGCCCAACCCCCACCCCCCGGGCGTGCCCCCCTGCCTCGTGGGGCCCCCGTAGCTCCACCGACGTACTCGTTTCACCCATATATACCTACGTACCCTAAAACTTCCAGAACAGAAGATAGATCGGGAGTTCTGCCGCTGCAAGCCTCTGTAGCCACCAAAAACCTCTCGGGATCCCATTCCGGCGCCCTGCCGGAGGGGGATCCCATCACCGGTGGCCATCTTCATCATCCCGGCGCTATCCATGACGAGGAGGGAGTAGTTCACCCTCGGGGCTGAGGGTATGTACCAGTAGCTATGTGTTTGATCTCTCTCTCTCTCTCATGTTCTCTCTCGTGTTCCATCTATGGCACGATCTTGATGTATCCCGAACTTTGCTATTGTAGTTGGATCTTATGATGTTTCTCCCCGTCTACTCTCTTGTGATGAATTGAGTTTCCCCTTTGAAGTTATGTTATCGGATTGAGTCTTTTATGAGAACACTTGATGTATGTCTTGACGTGATTATCTGTGGTGACAATGGGATATCATGTGCCACTTGATGTATGTTTTGGTGATCAACTTGCGGGTTTCGTGGCATTGGGAACCTATGCATAGGGGTTGGCACACGTTCTTGACTCTCCGGTAGAAACTTTGGGGCAATCTTTGAAGTACTTTGTGTTGGTTGGATGAATCCGAGGTTGTGTGATGCATATCATATAATCATGCCCACGGATACTTGTGGTGACAATGGAGTATCTAGGTGACATTAGGGTTTTGGTTGATTTGTGTCTTAAGGTGTTATTCTAGTACGAACTCTTTTATAGATTGATCCGAAAGAATAACTTTGAGGTGGTTTCGTACCCTGCCATAATCTCTACGTTTGTTCTCCACTATTAGTGGCTTTGGAGTGACTCTTTGTTGCATGTTGAGGGCTTGTTATATGATCTATCTATGTTATTATTGTTGAGAGAACTTGCACTAGTGAAAGTATGAACCCTAGGCCTTGTTTCCTATCATTGCAATACCGTTTACGCTCACTTTTATCATTAGTTACCTTGCTGTTTTTATTATTTCAGATTACAAAAACCTATATCTACTATCTATTTTGCACTTGTATCACCATCTCTTCGCCGAACTAGTGCACCTATACAATTTACAATTGTATTGGGTGTGTTGGGGACACAAGAGAATCTTTGTTATTTGGTTGCAGGGTTGCTTGAGAGAGACCATCTTCATCCTATGCCTCCCACAGATTGATAAACGTTAGGTCATCCACTTGAGGGAAATTTTCTACTGTCCTACAAACCTGTGCACTTGCAGGCCCAACAATGTCTACAAGAAGACGATTGTGTAGTAGACATCAAGCACACTGTCATTTGAATTCATTATTATTGGTTTATATTGGGTATGACTTGCCTGGATCTCTTTTACCATGAATTACAATGTTTAGTCAGTCCTTGATCTTTAAAGGTGCTCTGCATTTATGTTTTGCGGTCTCAGAAAGGGCAAGCGAGATACCATTTTGTTATATCATGTTATAATTATTTTGAGAAAGTGTTGTCATCCGAGTTTTATTATTATGGCTCGCTAGCTGATTATGCTATTAATATGAGTAATTATGAGAGCTAAGTGTTATTGTGAGTATGGTTAGTTCATAATATTAGCTGAAACTTGAATGATGGCTTTTCATGTTTACAAAAACACGAGCAAATAGAATTTGTAGAAGTTTTTCTTTATCACTTTCAGTTTATCAACTGAATTGCTTGAGGACAAGCAAAGGTTTAAGCTTGGGGGAGTTGATACGTCTCCAACATATCTACTTTTCCAAACACTTTTGCCCTTGGTTTGGACTCTAACTTGCATGATTTGAATGAAACTAACCCGGACTGACACTGTTTTCAGTAGAACTACCATGATGTAGTTTTATGTGTAGAAAAGAAAAGTTCTCAGAATGTCCTGAAAATCCACGGAGGCACTTTTTGGAATTAATAAGAATTTCTGGGCGAAAGAAATATACCAGGGGCCCCAGGGCCTGTCCACGAGACACGGGGGCGCCCCCCTTAGGGCGCGCCCCCTATCTCGAGGCCCCCTGGACCTCCACCGACCTCAACTCCAACTCCATATGTTCACTTCCGGGGAGAAAAAAATCAGAGAGAAAGTTTCATCGCGTTTTACGACACGGAGCTGGCGCCAAGCCCTAATCTCTCTCGGGAGGGCTGATCTGGAGTTCGTTCGGGGTTCTGGAGAGGGGGATTCGTCGTTGTCGTCATCATCAACCATCCTCCATCACCAATTTCATGATGCTCACCGCCGTGCGTGAGTAATTCCATCGTAGGCTTGCTGGACGGTGATGGGTTGGATGAGATTTACCATGTAATCAAGTTAGTTTTGTTAGGGTTTGATCCCTAGTATCCACTATGTTCTGAGATTGATGTTGCTATGACTTTGCTATGCTTAATGCTTGTCACTAGGGCCCGAGTGCCATGATTTCAGATCTGAACCTATTATGTTTTCATGAATATATATGTGTTCTTGATCTTATCTTGCAAGTCTATAGTCACCTATTATGTGTTATGATCCGACAACCCCGAAGTGACAATAATCGGGATAATTCTCGGTGATGACCGTAGTTTGAGGAGTTCATGTATTCACTATGTGCTAATGCTTTGTTCCGGTTCTCTATTAATATCCCTTAGTTTCCGCTAGGACCCCGCTGCCACGAGAGGGTAGGACAAAAGATGTCATGCAAGTTCTTCTCCATAACCACGTATGACTATTTACGGAATACATGCCTACATTACATTGATGAACTGGAGCTAGTTCTGTATCACCCTATGTTATAACTATTGCATGAGGAATCGCATCCGCCATAATTATCCATCATTGATCCATTGCCTACGAGCTTTTCACATATTGTTCTTTGCTTATTTACTTTTTTGTTGCTACTGTTACAACTACTACAAAAACCCAAAAACAATTATCTTTACTTTTGCCACTGTTACCATTATTATCATACCACTTTTGCTACTAAACACTTTGCTGCATCGTGTAACCAAGATTGTCAGCGGATTGGACTCGTGAAATATTATATTCTATGCGGGAGCGTGTGGAATTTGTTTTGCAGAGCCGGACAGAATTCTTGTGCTCGGAATTTACTTTGGAGTATTCGGAGAAGGAACCCGCCTTGCAATGCCGGAGATAATCTGCGCGCTGGACTCATCGTCATTGAAGGCTGGTTCAGGGGCTACTGAGGGAGTCCTGGACTAAGGGGTCCTCGGACAGCCGGACTGTATACTTCGGCCGGACTGTGGGACTATGAAGATACAAGACAGAAGACTCCGTCCCGTGTCCGGATGGGACTCTCCTTTGCATGGAAGGCAAGCTTGGCGATTCTGATATGTAGATTGCTTTCTCTGTAACTGACTTTGTACAACCCTAGTCCCCCCGGTGTCTATATTAACCGGAGGGTTTAGACTTCTAGGGTTAGAGTCACAATCAGCGCCATCTTCTTATCTTCATGGACTTCAGTATGGTTGATCGTGAACCGGCCCCTCCTGGGCGGTTTATACTCAGTAGTTATATCCTCAACATTAGGCCCCAGATTGATTTCAACCTGTTCATGTCAATCTTCAATACTTAGAAAAATTCCACGGGCATCTTCTGATGATTCTTGTAAACTGCCATGTGGCCGTTTCCCTGTAAATTTTGGTGAACCGCCGTGACGTCATCTTCTGTCACTGTAGTAAATCGTCATGATGTCATCTTCTGCATAAAAAGATACCCTTCATTAATTACATCTCGAAGATCGAGGCGACAGCTGTTCCCCCTTTCGCCGCTTCAGGCTCCTCAATTTTTGCGCCTGTCGTTTGTCCCCTTTTCTTTATAAATAGAACCGAGGGGTCTTTCCATTTCCCCCCCTTGCCTCTCGTCTTCCTCCTCGCGACCCGAAGAACTCCAGCGCCGCCGTCGCCGCTGTCGGACCTCGAATCTGCACCAACTTTGGCCGCTGCATCACCCTGTTCGGACCAGAGCTCCTGCGACACTCCGCCACCGCTGTGTGGTCCCGGTAAATCTTCCTTCCCCTAACCCTAGATCTCCATTAGTACTTCGTGGTCTTCCCTGTTCATCGGCATTCATCAATACTGGTTCACTTTTTCCTTGGCATCGCTACTGAATCTTAGCTAGGCCCGATTGTTTTCTTTTGCGGCTAGATCTATAACCTTAGTCTGCCGCACCATAGCATCTTGTTGTTCCTGAAAAAAATCCATCTGGATCTTCTCTGTTCTTCATAGCGCCATTGTAGGGCTCAGTAAAAGTTTCTTTTATTAACCTCGGTAGATCCAAAATTATACTGCCATATTGTGAAACCTGTTTTTGTAAACACTTAGTAGATTTCAGCTCTGCCTCTTCTGTGTAAGGGCGGTTTAACCTTTAGTAGTTAGTAATCCACTGGATACCATTAGCCCTCACTTAAACCGCCATTCTGACTTCGACAGCAGTATCCGGTTCAACTTCCAAATTTGTTTCTTTTGAATTTCCCGGTTTAACACCGGTTGAGATCATCTCGACATTGAATCTTAAACCGGCCTTTCGCCTTTCTTTTATAGTTTATCTTCCAAAATGACTAAGCAATTCTCAGCTTGCAACTGGGCTCCTTCTCGGATCACAGAAACTCAAATTAATGGATACGTTGTAACTGGCGCTTTAGCCTCCAAGAATTTTCTTCATTGGCGAGTCCCTGGCCCTGAGTGCCCTCCTGAACCTCAAGACGGTGAAGTGATTGTATTTATGCAGCACTTAGACCGGGGATTTAGCCCTCCCGGATCAAAGTTCTTGGTGGTGTGTCGATTCAGAAAAGAAAAGAAGTTAATTTTCCTCACGCCAAACATCACAGCCATCCGAAAGACTAGAATCTAACCTGGTTCTATTGTCAAAACACTGCCCCTGCTGGAGAAAACCCTTTACCGGGTTACCGTGCTCACCGGCTCAGCAATGGCCATCCACTGCCTCCACGGCTCACCGCCAAGGAACGACAGGCCTATGCACCTCAACTCTCCAAGCTCCGGGCTCTCCTAGCCAACGGTTTGACTAGTGTTGACCTTGTTTGCTGTTGGGTTGAGTGGCGTGTCCTTCCTTTAAGCCGCCGCCTCGGATTGTTGCATGAGTACACCGGCAATATCAAAGATCCTCAACAGTTTAATGAGATAGAAATGACTGATGATGAAGTCACCGAATCCGTGAAGAAGATGCTAGACGAACCAATCACTGCATGCAGCCAAACCGGGCTGGCCCCCTTTTACACCGCCAACAAACCGCCAACGGTAAAGATTGTAACCTTGTGCTTTCTTGATCTGCCTCCGCTTTAACCTTGTTCTAATAAACCTTTATTTGATTTTTACAGGCCAATAGGTCCTTTTGGAAAAGGAAGGCTTCAGATAAACTGGCAAGGGCTCCTCGTGCTAAGAGCAAAGTTATAAAGAGAGCAGCCAAGAAGAAGATCGGCGAAACTGCTGATCCACCCGAAGATATTGAAGATTCGGATCAAGAGGTAGAACTTGACTCCCTTGGCTCCTTTTTCATACATCTTATTAACAATGACTATTATCAGGATGATGCGGAGGCCAGCCATGCTGATCATGTTGAGGTAATCTCCCTTTCCTCCGGTTCAGATCATGTGTCGGTTCAGAAATTTCGTCGTGCAGTTCGGAAAGTAAAATGCTCTCACCCACTTGCTCATTTGGATCCACAATTTTCTTTAAAGACACAACAACAAGAAGGTCGTCGCACAACCCGGCACAGTGGTCAACCGGTCACTTCCTCCGGTTTACCACACACTCCACCCCGGAAGCGTCGTCCGAAGGTCTCTTCTTCTTTTAATAAGCCTTGTCCCTTGGTGGGTTGCTTCTACTACCCACTTAATCTGTCTGATTCAAATTATCAGGTAACTTCTAACTCCTCATCTGGCGACTCATCAACCACGCAATTGCCTCCCCTCAAGACCATCGCTCGGTAAGTATACTGCTTTTCGGTTTGTTTCTTCATGCGTCGGTTTATCATACTAATCTTTATTCTGATGTTGTAGTGCCAAGGCCCGATTGAGCAAGAAAGCCAAGACCAGCGGCCCCACTGACGATGTTGAACCGGAGAAGACCCCAGAAAATGTTGGTAAATGTACTGATGTTGTCATGGATGACTCTACACCGCAAGACCCAACCACTGATGCCAATCCACCGGAAACTAACCCGACCACGCATGTTGATCCATCAAGTCCGCATGCTACACCTCCAAGCCCATCTGCTGATCCGCCGAGCCCAGCTGCTAATCCGCCGAGCCCAGCCAGAGATACCATTAATCCGCCAAGTCCGTCAAAAGGTGGCGATGACGTTATTATCACTGGCACTGCTTATACCGCCCTAGGCAATCCAGTTGCTTTATCGAAACATACTGCCAAGGACGAATTTGTTGTTATGGGCAAGGGGAAGGGGAAGACCGATTTGTCAAGCTATGTTAATCTTTCTGCCCAGGATCTTCATTCTGGATTCTTGAACCGGCTTTACACAAGCCGAGATTATGAGGCCGGTTTGGTGAATCTGATGAAGGAACGCTATGAGGTAATCTTCCAAACACTTTCATCCTTATTCTGTACATTCACTGTATTGTAGCCCCCAAGGGCCGGTTTATCTCTTGAAGATAAACCGGGACTTTAAAGATAAAGAACACTTCGACTGAGTAGCCCCCAAGGGCCGGTTTATCTTTTGAAGATAAACCGGGACTTTTATATTCTATTGTATTTTGTTAACTTCCCTTGCCTGTGTATTTTCTTGATCAAACACACATTAGCCCCCATGTACCAAGATTAAAACTTGTATTGATCCTTGGGACTTCAAACAATCAGTAGTAAAGAAGCAATCCGCATTAGCCCCCAAGTGCCAAGTGTATAACTGGTTATATGCTTGGGACTTTTGATAAGATATTTATAGGCTCCTCATCTGACTGTGGAAGGCTGATATAAATCACCAAGGCTCTCAAATTGCTGATCTTCAAGAGAATATCAAGTCCCAACAAGCAGATACTTCCAAGGCCAAGGATGAGCTTAAAATTGTTTTGGCAGCCATGGACCAACTTAAAGAAGGGTTCAAGAACGAGCGTGCCAGCTGGGAAACAGAGAAGACAACATTGTTGAAGTGGGCTGAGGACGTTGAGTCAGATCTTAAACTAGTGGCAGAAGAACTAACTGGGCTAAAGCACCAAGTAAATGCCATGACCTCTGCAATATTTGGTAAATACTTCTGTCGATATCTCTTGAATAACCATCTTTGAAATTTTTCCGGTTTAACATTAAAATCTTAAACCATCATAGGCGGCCGCATTGCTCATCTGGGCTCTGACATGCGGATGAAGATGAAGGCAGCATATACTTTGATAGAGCAACTATATACCGGTGCCCAACGGGTTATCTGTGCAGCCTCATACAACAATCCGGCCCCAACATTGATCAAGGACACTCTAGCAAGGTTATCCATGACGCCAGCACAGATAGAAGAGATGAAGCGATCCACTGCCAGGGCTGGCGCGTTGTTGGCACTTACCCGAGCCAAAGCATGGATAGCTGACCTGGATCCGGTTGATATTGCCAAGGGCTTTCCTAGTGAACAAGAAAACGGGGCAGAGTTTGATAACGAAGCCCTCAAAGTTGTAACAAGGGAGATGCATCCTCTGGCAAGTCAATTGGCGGCAGAGGCTAATTTGACTGTTCATCGGTCCTTCTATGATGCCAACAACCAACGGATTAACACTGCTGTGGAAGAAGTGCAAAATCTTATCCCGCCAATCCGTAAGCACACTTACGCCCCTGACGTTGATCCGTCCGAACTTATAAGTGAAGAGGCTGTCTTTCAAGCTTTAACCCGTATTGACTGGACCACCGTTGACTTCCAGCCACTGGATGGGGAGGAGGAGGTTGAACCGACGCCAGATGATCCATCAACTTCACGTCAACATGGTGATGAGTCTTGATCCGAAAATTGGGTTGATGTTTCATAAACTTTGTCTTATGGAAAGAACAATCCCTTATTTTGGGCTTTAAAGCACCTTGTAATATGCTAGTTGAAATTCTTTTATCAGATGCCATCGTGCACTGATATGACTTTGTTTGATCCGCCATGATAATTGCAGCACTTGCTTATGTACCTTATAATATTATACTGTCCTTATATCTGCATAACAAAAAATCTGTCCGGGCAGTTTACCGCTGGACGGGTCATAATGCCTAATACATAACCTGGTAGGTAACCAAGGTTGTAAAAATAGCAAAAAAATACATCATACCTGTGATATGAAATTATGCTGTTGGTTTACCAACTTATTTGTAGTAAGGGTGAATACCCAATTTTCACCATGCAATGCTGGTATTGTAAGAAGTAAAACCGGCATGTGATGAACATCGCATGATCATACTGGCGACAGGTAGTCGAAGCCAGACCGGATTGAAAGATGTCGGTTCACCATTGATTATATGCTTGAATAGATGATAACTGTAAGCCACACTGGGTTAAAAAACACCGGGTTGTAATGAAGACATATAGCCAAGCTGGATCAAGAGATGTCGGTTTACCTTAAAAGGTGACCAAATAAAGATAAAACTTTCAAAAACAAAGCAAATAAAAACTTGTAGTCAAGGCTTTCCGAGGGCTGCCAGGCCCAAATTCGAGGCTTTTCGTGTGCTGCCAGGCCGCTGAGTTAAACCATTTGACAAAGCCTTTTAAGATGGGCCTCGAACTAACCAATCATCGTTTTAACTTTGACAAGTTCAGGGTCTTAATGAGAGTAACTGTCAAACGTTCGGCGGGTCATGCCAGGATTACCTGGATAGGAGTGGCTTACTTGATGAAGGCAGGTTAACCCGGGGTTTTAGGTGAATACACCAGGCTTCCAAGCCATGGGTTGATACCCGGTTACAAGGGTCCTTTCAAACTCTTTGTTACTTTACACAAAGAGCCCCCAAGTAACTTTGTGAGCTGTGCTCAATGGGTGCCTATGTTTGAGTCGTGCTAGTAGCAACAGATCTCTCTTTGGCCCCTTGGGTGTGAAGCTCCCAAGCTGTATGATGGCATAACAGCCGGTTTAATGGACAAGATGAGTCATCTCTTTGAAAGCAGAAGCCCCCTTGTAACCAATAAATATTGGAAGAAACAGCAAAGGCCCTTCTTGTAGCAAGGATGCCGGTTTATTATATTGATCATAATATATACATTGTCATAATATATACATAAGAAGAGCCTATAACTCAGGTGAGGCCGAAGGAGAGCTATGTTCCAGGGCCGCCGGGTCTCCTCCTCAGAAGTGCGTGAGTCTTCTCGAATGTCAATGAGGTAGTATGATCCATTGTGCAGATTCTTGCTGACCACAAAGGGCCCTTCCCAAGGTGGGGATAACTTGTGCATATCGGTCTGATCCTGGATGAGCCGGGGCACTAAGTCACCTTCTTGAAAGGTTATTGTTTTAACCCGGCGGTTGTGATAACGCTACGGGTCTTGTTGGTAAACCGCCAAATGAGCCAAAGCCATATCTCCCTTCTCATCTAACAGGTCCAGTGCTTATTGACGTGCTTGCTTGTTGTCTGCTTCAACATAGTTGGCAACCCAAGGCGAGTCATGACGAATATCACTGGGGAGTACCGCCTTTGCTCTGTAAACCATGAAGAAAGGCGTATAACCTGTAGATCGGTTTGGGTGGTGTTTATGCTCCATAACACAGATGGTAGTTCTTCCACCCAGCAACCCGGCGTCCGCTTCAAAGGGACCATAAGCCGGGGCTTTATACCCTTTAAAATTTCCTGATTAGCTCGCTCAGCTCGACCATTGGATTGGGGATGAGCCACAGATGCTACATCAAGCCGGATGTGCTCTCGTTGACAAAAATCCTCCATCTCGCCTTTAGATAGGTTTGTGCCATTATCTATAATAATGCTATGTGGAAAACCGAAACGGAAGATCACCTTTTTGATGAACTGAACCGCCGTGGCTGCATCACACTTGCTTACTGGCTCCGCTTCAACCCATTTAGTGAACTTGTCAACCGCCACCAACAGGTGGGTCTTTTTATGTTTTGATCGCTTGAAAGGCCCTACCATGTCAAGCCCCCAAGTGGCAAACGGCCAGGTGATAGGAATCATCCATAGCTCCTGAGCCGGAACGTGAGCTCGCCTTGAGAATTTCTGATAGCCGTCGCATCATCTGACCAAGTCCTCAGCATCAGCGTGAGCCGTCAACCAATAGAAGCCATGACGAAAAGCTTTGCCAACCAAGGATTTTGAACCGGCGTGATGACCATAGTCTCCTTCGTGGATCTCACGTAAAATCTCACGGCCTTCTTCAGGAGAAACACAGCGCTGGAACGCACCAGAAACACTACAGTGGTGTAACTCTCCATTGTGAACAACCATGGACTTGGACCGCCGGACTATTTGTCTGGCCAAAATTTCATCATCTGGTAACTCGCCCCGATTCATATATGCCAAGTATGGAACCGTCCAGTCCGGAATGATATGTAAAGCGGCCACCAACTGTGCCTCCGGATCAGGAATAGCGAGGTCCTCCTCTGTAGGTAGTTGAACCGACGGGTTATGCAGGACGTCCAAAAAGGTATTGGGCGGCACCAGTTTACGCTGAGATCCCAGCCGGCTTAAAGCGTCAGCTGCCTCATTTCTATGCCGATCAATGTGCTCCACTTGATATTCCTTAAAGTGACCAGCCACAATGTCCACCTCGGACCGGTAAGCCACCATGAGTGGATCCTTGGAATCCCAAGTACCTGAAACTTGCTGGGCTACCAAGTCTGAGTCTCGAAAGCATCGTACGTGGCTTAAGTTCATCTCCTTAGCCACTCGAAGACCATGGAGTAAAGCTTCATACTCAGCTGCATTGTTAGTACAAGGGAACATTAAGCGAAGAACATAATGAATTTTATCACCTCGAGGGGAAGTAAGGACAACTCCAGCCCCCGAGCCCTCCAATTGCCTGGAACCATCAAAGTGAATAGTCCAGTATGTACTGTCCGGTTTGTCTTCTGGTGCCTGCAACTCGGTCCAGTCATTGATGAAATCCACAAGAGCCTGGGATTTGATGGCTGTGCGAGGCATATACTTCAAACCGTGTGGCCCAAGCTCAATAGCCCACTTAGCAACCCGACCAGTTGCTTCCCTGTTGTGACTTATATCTCCCAAAGGAGCAGAACTGATCACTGTGATGGGATGACCTTGAAAGTACTGCTTAAGTTTCCGACTTGCCATAAACACCCCATACACAAGCTT
The DNA here is from genome assembly GCF_002162155.2 of Triticum dicoccoides. Classification (NCBI taxonomy): domain Eukaryota; kingdom Viridiplantae; phylum Streptophyta; class Magnoliopsida; order Poales; family Poaceae; genus Triticum; species Triticum dicoccoides. Next base: position 255,098,595 of record NC_041393.1, read on the forward strand.
CTGCCAATGCGGATATCGTTGCTTTGACTCAATGAGCACTTTGATGATATAGTAAACCGTCCTTTGAACCGGGTACTCCTTCCTAGCCTCCTTGCGCTCCACCACAATGGCAACACTGACAGCCAGGGCATTAGCAGCCACATACAACAGTAGTGGCTCCTTATCAACGGGAGCAGCAAGAACTGGCGGTTCAGCCAACTGCCGCTTCAAGTCCTCAAATGCGGCATCAGCTGCATCACTCCAAACAAAATTGTCTATTTTCTTCAACATCTGATACAGAGGAATTGCCTTTTCTCCCAAACGGCTGATAAACCGGCTCAAAGCCGCAATACGACCCGCCAGTCGCTGAACATCATTGATACACGTCGGTTTAGCCAAGGATGTAATTGCCTTGATCTTTTCCGGATTAGCTTCAATGCCTCTATTAGACACCAGAAAACCGAAGAGCTTGCCTGCCGGAACACCAAATACACACTTAGCTGGATTTAGCATCATTTTATAAACTCTCAGATTATCAAAGGTCTCTCCCAAATCAGATATGAGTGTCTGCTTTCCTGGACTTGACCACAATATAGTCCACATAAGCATGAACATTGCGCCCAACCTGAGTATGAAGACAATTCTGCACGCAACGTTGATAAGTTTCCTGGGCACTCTTGAGCCCAAAGGGCATAGATACATAGCAGAAGGCTCCAAAGGGAGTAATGAAAGTTGTCTTCTCCTGGTCCTTAACTGCCATTTTGATCTGATGATAACCAGAATAAGCATCCAAAAAACTCAAACGCTCACAACCCGCCATAGCATCAATGATTTGATCAATACGAGGGAGGGCAAAGGGATCATCTGGGCAAGCTTTATTCAAGTCTGTGTAATCCACACACATACGCCAAGTGCCGTTTTTCTTAAGTACTAGCACCGGATTAGCCAACCACTCTGGGTGAAACACTTCGACAATAAAACCAGCAGCCAATAAACGGGTACCTCTTCTCCAATGGCCTTGCGTCGTTCCTCGTTGAAACGGCGAAGGAACTGTTTGACCGATTTAAACTTGGGATCAATATTGAGAGTGTGCTCAGCGAGTTCCCTCGGTACACCTGGCATGTCAGAAGGCTTCCATGCAAAAATGTCCCGGTTCTCACGGATGAACTCGATGAGCGTGCTTTCCTATTTCAGATCTAGACTTGTGTTGATACTAAACTGCTTGGATGAATCGCCAGGAACGAAATCAACAAGTTCAATTTCATCAGCCGGTTTGAACTTCAGGGTCGGATCATATTCTGTAGAAGGCTTCTTCAAGGAAGTCATGTCTGCCGGATCAACATTGTCCTTATAGAACTTTAACTCCTCCGTTGCACAAACCGATTCAGCATATGCCGTATCTCCTTCCTCACACTCCAAAGCAATCTTACGGATGCCATGAACCGTAATGGTCCCTTTGTGACCCGGCATCTTGAGCTAAAGATAAACATAACACGGCCTTGCCATGAACTTAGCATAAACCGCCCGTCCAAATAAAGCATGGTACGGACTTATGATTTTGACCACTTCAAAGGTCAGTGTCTCGGACCTCGAGTCATGATCATCTCCAAAAACCACCTCCAGAGCTATCTTACCAACTGGGTAAGCCGATTTGCCAGGCACCACTGCGTGAAAAATGGTATTTGACGGTCTAAGATTCTTATCTATCAACCCCATACGCTGGAAGGTTTCATAGTACAAGATATTGATACTGCTTCCTTCGTCCATGAGTACCTTGGTGAACTTATATCCTCCCACCTGAGGCGCAATCACCAAAGCCAGGTGACCCGGATTGTCAACCCGGGGCGGGTGATCCTCCCTACTCCAAACAATAGGCTGCTCAGACCAGCGTAGATAACGGGGCACCGCCGGTTCAACAGAGTTTACCGCCCTTTTATGGAGCTTCTGATCGCACTTGTACAAGCTAGGAGTGAAGACATGATACTGTGCGCCGTTTAACTGCTTTGGGTTGCTCTGATAACCCGACTACTGTTGGTTCCCCTGATTACCCTATTGATGGTTACCACCCTGTTTGTTCTGACTGCCCTGATTATTCTGAAATCCTGAGCTTGAACCGCCACCACCGTAACCCGACCCATGGAATCCTGGACCAAAACCACCATATGGACCCTGATCATACCAAAAAAGATCAGAATTTTTGAACTCCCTCATGATGTGGCAATCCTTCCAAAGGTGTGTGGTCGGAGCCTCCTTTGTCCCGTGCTTTGGGCAGGGCTGGTTTAACAGGCGTTCCAGATTCATTCCTCCATTGCGCTGGGGCGGTTTACCCCTATGATGCTGTATATTACCCTGCACGTTGGTGTTAGCCACAAAATCGGAATTATCCGCTTTACGCTTACCACTATTTCCCTGGCTCGCCTGATTATGCTGTCCTTTTGAACCGGCATTCTTCTTTCCTTTCTCCTATTTCTCTTCATCAGAATCAGGGTCCTTAGTGTTATCAGAATCAGCATACTTAACCAGAGCCGCCATAAGTGTTCCCATATCACTGCAGTGGTGCTTGAGTCATCCCAACTTCATTTTCAATGACTTAAACCGGCAATTACGCTCCAATGTTACGATCGCCGTGTCAGCATTGATACGGTCCGACGAATGCAAAACTTCCGAAACCCAGCGCACCCAATGAGTCGTTGACTCGTTCTCTCCTTGGACACAGGCATCTAAATCCACAATGGACATAGGTTGTTTGCACGTATCTTTGAAGTTTGCTATGAACTTGGCCTTTAATTGGTCCCATGATCCGATGGAGTTGGCGGGCAAGCTTTTTAACCAAGTGCGGGCCGTTCCATCCAACATCATGGTGAAGTATTTTGCACATGCCGCTTCATCTACATCCAGCATCTCCATTGCCATCTCATAACTTTCAACCCACGCCTCGGGGGGCTGATTAGCGGTGTAATTAGGCACCTTGCGCGGCCCTTTGAAATCCTTAGGCAGCCGCATATTACGGAGAGCCGGGATGAGACACGGCACTCCCCAAGAGCTAAAGGCAGGCCTTGTCCCTCGCTCTATGGAAGCTATTGGCTAAACCGGGGCGGGTTGATGATGACCCGCATACTGTGCCGCTAAAGCGGCCTCCCTTTGCGCTCTGCCATTATCCACTACGTCCTGAGCATTTCGACCACCGTTCGCTGGATTAGCCCCTCGAGGCGCATCTCGACGCCGCGCACTGCTTGACTCGACCGGTTCGTCCATGTGCCTGCTATAACTCTTGCTCGGACGGGGGGTTGAATGTATTCTATCTCGGCTGTAGGAATAAGCCTGTTGCTGAACAACGGCAGTTTGAAGAAGATCCCTGGCCCGTCGGGTCTCGATCGCTGCCAAGGAATCACCCTCCATCGGAATATCCGCCAAACGTGACGTTGCTGCAATCATGTTATCCAAAGGACTGGAAAAGTGACCCGGCGGTGTTGTGACATACTGTGGCGGGTTGTCCGTCCGTCGAGGCGGGTCCATCGCCTGTGGCTGATCCGGCGCCGCCCCCGGTGCCTCGGTCCGGTTTACTCCTGTCGGATTGCTAGGCCCAGCTCCTGGTGTGCTGAAGAGATTCAGACAATCATAAATTTGCGGTCGTCGAGACCGGTATTTCCTTCTCATAACCTCGTTTGATGCGTTCTGATCCAACATAAGCCGGTAATTCTGCAACTGGATTTCCTGTGATCGGGCATCTAAAGCGGCCCGTTCTTCATCCATCCTGGCCTCCTCAGCCGCCAGATCCGCTTTAGCCTGAACTATCTGATCCTTTAACTTCGCAACATCTGCATTGTGCTGAACCTAAGTCTCCGGAGTTACCGCTGTGGTCAACAGTGCTGTCCAGTCATCCAGTAAACTGGCAAGAACTTGAGTCGGCCCACGCACCGGGCCTCCTGCCGCAGCTACCGATCCGGAGACCATCGCTGTTGTGGATGAAGATTGCACGGTGGGTTGTGTACCGGCCATGAAGATCGCAACCCAGTTTGGCGGTTCAAGGGGATCCGGAATACTGTCACCATCGGAGTATCCCTCAAGCCGGCCATCGTGCAGTTGGTATAGTGACTCGGTTTCACCAGTGGATGATTCACCATCCGAGTAGACGACCGTCTCACCATGAGATACCGGTTCAGATTCCGCTCCATGGATGAATCCTACGAACGCACGCTTCACGGAAGGACGAACCCGGGCAGGACTTGCACGCTGAGCCGTCTCAACGAGGTCGGTGGAGATGTCCAGCTCAGGGCCCGGTTCGCCGGTCTTGCCAATGAAAACATGAATTCCGCCAAAGGGGACCCGGTACCCGTACTCGATTGAGCCGGCCTCGGGGCCCCAGCCTGCATCGTCGATGTAAAGCTTGCCGCAATGACCCTTGGTCATCTGGCCGACCACGTACCCCTTGAGTCCTTCAAAGCTGCCCTTCAAGAACTCGAAACCATCATGCGATAGCCCCACGATGGGCGCCAGCTGTCGTGGAAATATCATGTCAGATGTCCTAGCAGAAGGACTTAGTCGTGGAGCCATCGCACTGAGGTTAGCCTGAAGGGGTTAAACCGGATAAGGGACACGAGAGTTATACTAGTTCATCCCCTTCGATGAAGGTAAAAGCCTACGTCTAGTTTGTGATGGGATTATTGGGGTTTCGATGACCAGGGAGCAAACACACTAGCCTGGGTCTCGAGTTGTTGTCTGTTGTCCCTGAACCGCCGCCGGGTCATCCCTTTATATACACAGGTTGACGCCCGGCCGGTTTATAGAGTCCCGAGGCCGACTCATACAAGTGTTCGGCTCGGTCTCTCCCTTTTCCTTACAATACAAGTATAAAACTATGGCGGTTTACCACTATGGGCCCTAATCCGCCTCTGGGCTTGGGCCTCTAAGCTTCATCAGTAAAGCGCCATCTTCTTATCTTCATGGACTTCAGTATGGTTGATTGTGAACCGGCCACTCTTGGGCGGTTTATACTCAGTAGTTATATCTCAACAACCTACGAGATGTACAGGCAGATCGTTGACATGAGGAAGTGCCTCCTTCCCCAAAACAACTAGGGATCCAGCCGCAAGCAGAGCAATTGCAAGTGTTATCATAACAAGAAGTAGATGATTAGATCCTCGTTTCACCTAGTTTAGTATGCATGTAATTGCTTACTTTGGTGTGTGGAAATGATATGTGTGTAGTCACTAGTGTAATTGTATGCTTAATTTGGTTATGCAATGTTGTCTTTTTAAGTATATATGTTGATGCTCTGTAGACAGAATGTACGTAGATGTTGTGCAGACAAAGCAAATCACATCGCACACGGACTAAACAACGGAAACCGTTAGTGATGTTTTCATCACTAACTCACAATTGTATACCAGCAATCGTTTGCTCACAACACACACAACTTGTTAACATGAATCATCTATGTTGTTATCGGTCTTCGCACACATTTCTGATTGCGGACCTGTTTGCCGCGTATCACACACATCTTGTTAAGTTGAATCATTTCTATTTTCTTGGCTCAATGCAAACAGTTCATCTGAGTGAACTGTATGCCGTATAGCGCACACACATTCATCAGGCTGAACTTTTCTTTTGTGTTGCCTAATCACAAACAGTTCATCTGAGTCAACTGTATACCGTATATTGCACACACCTTCATCTGGTTGCCCATGTCTGTTGTTTTGTCTCATTGCAAATGGTCATCGGAGCGAACTGTATGCCATATATCACACACACGTTGATCTAGCTGCCCGTTTTTGTTGTTTTGTCTCATCGCAAACAGTTCGTATAGATCAACCATATGCCACGCATTGCACATGCATCTAAAATCTGATCATGTTTGATGTATCCACCATCGCAAATGTTTTGCATATTTTTGATGGTTTTTTACATCACCATTTGTGATTAATGCATCGCACACAATTTCGTCAAAGGGTCTCTGATCATAGTGTCGCATTAACAGCATCCTGCAGTAGTGGAAGTAGAAAACTTAGGATCAAATTTCATTCTAGCATTCAAAGATTTTTGTTTCAACCTACATAACAATTTCTTAAGATCATCTCTATCTTTACAAGAAAGAAAGTCCCTAGCTACTTCTCCATCCATAACATAAACCTCAGGTATCTTAGGCAATTCATATCTAGTAGAGCTAGGTCTAATAGGTGTTTCATATTTTTTTAGTTTCAATAATCTCATCAGTTTCAACATTCTCAATTTCTTTAGCTTTAGCAAGTTGTTCATCAAGAAATTCACCTAGTGGCACAGTCTTATCAAGAAAAGTACTAGCATCATCAATAGCATCATTCACTTGCGACATATCAGAATTAATAGCGTGTGGTGGTGTTGCAAGCTTACTCAAAACAGAAGGTGAATCAAGTGCAGAGCTAAATAACAGTTCCTTGCCTCCACTTGTCTTAGAGGGAATGATCTTGGTTCTATCATCCTTAAGATTCTTCATAGTGATCAACAGATATAAATCCCAAGTGACTCAATAAATATAGCTATGCTCCCCAGCAACGGCGGCAGAAAAAGGTCTTGATCACCCACAACTATAGGGGATCTCAAAAAAGTTCAAGGGTAAAGTATTCAACTCAAATTTATTGATTCTACACAAGGGGAGCCAAAGCATATTTGCAAGTATTAGCAGTTGCATTGTCCATTTAACCACACCTGCAGACTAAATATCTATAGTAGCGTGATCGGTAGCACAATAGTATGATAGTTGATAATAGTAACAATGATAGTAACATTAACAGTAACAGTAGTAGCAGTAGTTTTGTAGTAGTTGTGACAGTAGCAAAGGCAATAGTAACTTAGCAAGAAGAATATGTGAAAAACTCGTAGGCATTGGATCGTTGATAATGTTGGATAATATTCATCATATAACAGTCATAACCTAGGGAGACACAGAACTAGCTCCAATTTTCATCGATATAATGTAGGCATGTATTCCGTATATAGTCAGATGTGCTTATGGAAAAGAACTTGCATGGCATCTTTTGTCCTACCCTCCCATGGCAGCAGGGTCCATAAGGAAACTAAGCGATATTAAGGCCTCCTTTTAATAGAGAATCGGAACAAAACATTAACACATAGTGAATACATGAACTCCTCAAATTACGATAATCACCGGAAAGAGTCCCAATCATTGTCACCTCGGGGTATGCGGATCATAACACGTAATAGGTGCAAATAACTTGCAAGATCAAGAACACAAATATATTGGTGAAAACATAAATGGTTCAGATCTAAAATCATGGCACTCGGGCCCTAGTGACAAGCATTAAGCATCGCAAAGTCATAGCAACATCAATCTCAGAACATAGTGGATACTAGGGATCAAGCCCTAACAAAATTAACTCGATTACATGATGAATCTCATCCAAACCCATCACCATCTGATACATCTCCAACGTATCTATATTTTTTGATTGTTCCATGCTATTATATAACCCCTTTTGGATGTTTATGGGCTTTATTTTACACATTTATATCATTTTTGGGACTAACCTACTAACCGGAGGCCCAACCCATATTGTTGTTGTTTTTGCCTATTTCCGTATTTCGAAGAAAAGGAATATCAAACAGAGTCCAAACGTGATCCGGAGAGCTTGGAGTGCAAGTCAAGAAGCTGCCGAGGAAGCCACGAGATAGGAGCCCCCCCCCGCCCCTTGTAGGGCGAGCCCCCTGTCTCGTGGGCCCCTCGGGCGGCCACCGACGTACTTCTTCCTCCTATATATACCTACGTAGCCCAAAAACATCCAGGAGCACCACGAAACACAATTTCCACTGCCGTAACCTTCTGTATTTGCGAGATCCCATCTTGGAGCCTTCACCGGCACTCTGCCGGAGGGGGAATCAACCACGGAGGGCTTCTACATCAACATCCTTGCCCCTCCAATCAGTTGTGAGTAGTTTACCATAGACCTACGGGTCCATAGTTATTAGCTAGATGGCTTCTTCTCTCTTTTTGGATCTCAATACAATGTTCTCCCCCTCTCTTGTGGAGATCTATTCGATGTAAACTCTTTTTGCAGTGTGTTCATCGAGATCCGATGAATTGTGGGTTTATGATCAAGTTTATCTGTGAATAATATTTGAGTCTTCCCTGAATTCATTTATGTATGATTGAGTTATCTTTGCAAGTCTCTTCGAATTATCAGTTTGGTTTGACCTACTAGATTGGTCTTTCTTGCCATGGGATAAGTGCTTAGCTTTGGGTTCAATCTTGCGGTGTCCTTACCCAGTGACAGAAATGGTTGCAAGGCACGTATTGTATTGTTGCCATCAAGGATAACAAGATGGGGTGTCACGCACCGGATCCGATGCGCCAGGTATCTGCCAGTTATTCGCCGATGTTGCCATGTCATTTGCTTGCGTGTTGCATTTTACCATGTCATCATCCGCATTTCATCTTCATGTTTTTCAAAACTCGCATCCGTTCGGGTTTCCCCGGTCCTCTCCGTTGTCCGTTCAGAGTTCAGACACACTCGCACGCGCCCGCGGCACCTCTGAGATATTATTTTATAAGTGGCATAAAAATGTTCTCAGAATGGGTTGCAACTTGTCGTGCGGTCTTATTATAGTGTAGACAGGCCGCCTGCCAAGTTTCGTCGCATTCGAAGTCCATTTGACTGCCCAACCGTTAAATATATAGCGGCATCGTTGCCTGTACTATCGTCGGATGTTTTCGGTCTTCGGAAACCGTGTCGGGCTGCATTTCTCCTCTCTCTCTCCTCTCAGACCAACCCCTCTCCACACCCCACCTGCAGCCCACCTAGTCCACCCTCTGTCCGGAGCCGTCCGATCGTGATCCGAAGGCTCCAAAACACCCTAACCCAGCCCTCCTACCTATAAATAGTACCCCTAGTCCATTTTCGGACTAAACCCTAGTCTAACCTAGCCTAACCCCTCCCCTAACCTGCAGCCGCCGCCACCTCCCACCTCGTCCTCGTTTTCTGCGCCGGCCAAGCCCACCGCCGCCAAGTGGCGCGCCCCCACTGGCCTCCGCCGCCGCAGCCAACGCCCCGGGCCAACCGGAAGGCGCCACGTTGTCCCCCAGCAGCCTTCCACCGCGCCAGGCCCTCCTGAGCCCGCAGCCGGCCTGCCTAGGCCCCAATCTGGGCCGAGGCCCACTCCGCCGCCGCCCCGCAGCGCTCGCCTCCAGCGCCCGCTGCCGA